>NC_139965.1:28031057-28313557 GCF_963993115.1 Abramis brama | reverse complement strand
AAACGCTAAATTATCCAAATTGACAGAGTGTGTTAAAGATATAAAAGATTGGATGATGCGTAATTTTCTTTTATTAAATCCAGACAAGACAGAGGTAATGTAATAAAAATACTTATCGGTTCAAAAAACCACCCACAGAACCTCTCACAATACAACTTTGACATCGTAGGATGTCCTGTTACTTTATCCTCTACAGTAAAAGACCTGGGTGTTATACTAGACTGCAACCTGTCTTTTGAAAATCATATTTCGTATGTTACAAAAACAGCCTTTTTCCACCTTAGAAACATTGCTAAGCTACGTAATATGCTATCAGTTTCTGATGCAGAAAAGTTAGTTCATGCATTCATGACCTCGAGACTAGATTACTGTAATGCTTTATTAGCTGGTTGTCCTGCATCCTCAATAAACAAGCTACAGTTAGTCCAAAATGCAGCCGCTAGAGTTCTAACTAGATCAAGAAAATATGATCATATAACACCGATTTTATCATCACTACATTGGCTACCTATAAAGTTCCGTATTAATTATAAGGTATTGCTACTGACTTATAAAGCCCTAAACGGCTTAGCTCCAGTCTATTTAACGGATCTTCTATCGCCCTATAATCCATCGCGCTCTTTAAGATCAATAAATTCGAGGCTTTTGGTCATACCTAGGATATCCAGATCAACCAAAGGAGGGAGAGCATTTTCACATTTGGCTCCGAAACTCTGGAATAGTCTTCCTGATACTGTTCGTTGCTCGGAGTCGCTCTCCCAGTTTAAAACTAGATTAAAGACGCATCTTTTCGGCCAGGCATTCATATAATATTGTTAATCTTACAGTTCAAACTACAATCCGGCCTCTAGTTCATAAATGCCAGAGGAGAACTGGCCCCCGACTGAGCCTGGGTTCTCCCAAGGTTTTTTTTTTTCTCCATTAGGTCACCTGATGGAGTTTTAGGACACCATTAGGTCACTTGGAGTTTTTTCGGTTCCTTGCCACTGTTGCCTTTGGCTTGCTCAGTTGGGGATATTTTGGGGATATTTAATTTTATTATATCAATCAATAAATTCCACTAGAAACAAACCTTGTTGTATTATTTTATTTTAATTTAATACTGTGAAGCTGCTTTGATACAATCTGTATTGTGAAAAGCGCTATACAAATATACTTGATTTGATTTGATTTGATGTTTCATCAACTAAATGGTCGGGGCGGGGACATTGTTTAGGACACAAAACACAAAACAGGAACAACTAAATTTAAGGGAAACTGTTTTTGTTTTTGTTTTTTGGTTTTTAAACAAAGTAAGAAATTATTTACTGTGATGAACTGAAAGTCCAACAGTAATCATTATATATACAGTACCAGTCAAAAGTTTGGAAACATTACTATTTTTAATGTTTTTTGAAAGAAGTCTCTTATGCTCATCAAGCCTGCAGTTAAAAAAAAAAACAAAAAACAAAAAAAACAGTAATATTATGAAATATTATTACAATTTAAAATAATGGTTCTCTTTTTTAATATACTTTAAAATGTAATTTATTTTTGTGATGCAAAGCTGAATTTTCATCAGCAAGTACTCCAGTCTTTGGTGTCTTATGATCCTTCAGAAATCATTCTAATATGCTGATTTATGATCAATGTTGGAAACAGTTGTGCTGCTTAATATTTTTTTTATAACCTGAGATACTTTTTTCAGGATTATTTGATGAATAAAAAGTTAAAAAGAACTGTATTTATTTAGAATAGAAATCTTTTGTAACAATATACACTACCGTTCAAAAGTTTGGGAACAATAACTATTTTTGTTTTTAAGAAATTAGTACTTTAATTCAACAAGGATGCGTTAAATTGATAAAAGGTGATGGTAACGATTTATATTGTTAGAAATGTTTTTATTTTGAATAAATGCTGTTTTTATGAATAAATGCTGTTAACGTTTTACTCATCAATGAATCCTGAAAAAAGTATTCCAAAAAAATATATTAAACAGCACAACTGTTTCCATCATTGATAATAACTGAGTATCAAATCATCATATTCGAATGATTTCTGAAGGATCATAAGAGACCAAAGACTGGAGTACTTGCTGATGAAAATTCAGCTTTGCATCACAAAAATAAATTACATTTTAAAATATATTAAAAAAGAGAACCATTATTTTAAATTGTAATAATATTTCATAATATTACTGTTTTTTTTTTTGGGGGGGGGGGGGGGGGGTTAACTGCAGGCTTGATGAGCATAAGAGACTTCTTTCAAAAACATTAAAAATAGTAATGTTTCCAAACTTTTGACTGGTACTGTATATATATATATATATATATATAAATGTTAATTTTCCTTAACATATAATGAGGCACTACTTCCAAGATATTATGTTTACAAGACATATGCTCTGACATGTTGAGACGTGGTGCTCATGTACACAATACAGATTCAAATCTGCATCAACTACACTGCCACTGATAGCAAACGTGGCAAAAAAGGACCAAATTAAACAAAATACTGGACCCAAGTATTGTATGTCCAAGAGTTGAGAAATCTGGCATAGCAGAGAGAAAAGCAAAGAAAATTCTGAGAAAGAGTTCAGATTAATAATGCTAGTGGTGTCCTGAGGCAAGAGTTCAGCCAATTCCAAAGAGGAAAATTATTATTTTTTTAAAAATGGAAAAGAAACAAAAAATGTTTCACACACAAGTCAACCCTTGGGTTGTGGTGGGGTGTTAAGGACAAAGGGCAGGAGATTGTGCCATTCAAAATAGGGAACAATAACACACCACTACATCAATAAACACTGTAGGTCCATCCAGCATTACTTCACAGCTGCAAGATTTTCCACTCTAACACTTCATGTTGTCAGCACATTTAGCTGTACTTGAAGTACTTATGTAAAACTGATATTATGATTAACGTTAGTGAGTGTCTGGCCTGCTAGCAACAGATTTCAGTCTGCTTAAAAGCTTAGCATTTCAAAACCTTTGCAGGTGTGCCACAGGCAACGGTTCTCACTTGCCAATTCCCCTCAGGAGTGTGGAGTGCTGCACACTGACTCAGCGCTGCAGATGTTAAAATCCAGAACAGGACGTTTGCCAACAACAACATACTTAGTTCTTAACACTGAGCATACTTGGATGGAAAATGGTAAGGTTTGTGCTGGCCAGATACACTGCTGAAGTAGATCCAAAACCATAATTTGGCCCTTGTCAAAGTCGCTCAGATCTTTATTCCTGTCTATTTCTCCTGCATCCAACACATTGATTATGAGAACTTTGCTTACCATATAATCTATCCAGACCTTAATTTGTGGGAATAATTAAGGTCACAGTGCCAATAATGTAGGACACTATAAGAGACCTCTCTACTGAAAAATGCCCAGGGATCCCTACTCAGTGCTCACCTGTGTGAATTCCATTATCCTGCTGCAGGGAGGCTTGAGGCCTGCAGATGTGGCCAGAGCCATAAACTGCAATGTCTGTAATGTTAGACACATAAGACAGTGCTGCAGGCAAACAGGAAGGACACTTGGTCATCCATGCAGTGCCAAACAGCCATTTATGCTCTCTATGTTCCCTCTGTTTGTTTGTTTTCTTCCGGAACTGTGGGACACAATTACATTGTAAACAATGTATAGCGCATTTGTTCCCAGCACTTGCCAGTAGGACATGGGGCCGAGTTCCCGGGGCATTTGTCAGATGGCAAAGCAAGATGAGGGACACAGAGGGGCATAGGACACCGTAGGACACATATGCCCATCTAATACAGCGGCCTTTGTAAGAACTACATTGATGGGGGCTTAATGTTTAGGCTGTGTTAATGAGTAGAGAATGATCTGGGGCAACTGTGGCTACACGTCATTAATTTCATCCACACAAATAATTAACAGTTTGGCAACCGCAGCACAAGTAATTAAACAAGTAATTTTTCAAGTAATTAAAACAAATCTAAATGATGCTATTCTTCATGTTCACTTTCGCAGAATGCCACCCTGTGTCTGATGCAAGCTTTTGTAGAAGCTTTGCATAAGCATGTGTAACGTCATTTAATGTACAGTGACTATAAAGCAGTAGAGATACAAAGACTGCAGCGTTTTACGGATGCCTATATACGTTGCTTTTGTTTCTGTCTTCTCAGTCTGTTTGTCACTGTTTGTAAGTACCGGTCAACGAGTACAAGTCTGCATACATCAGACTTCTCTCATTCACTGCTTGACAAGGGCCCACAAAAACATCATTAGCAGGCTATTTTTGCTCATCTGGTTTCCAACAGAGATCTTCTTGTCAAAGAAAAAGCCCATGGAGAAGAAGCTGCCCAGTGCGCTTGTAATTATGCCAGTCAAATCCCAGGGCATCAGTGAGTGTTGTGCAACCAGAGAACCATTTCCTGCAAGTGCAAAGGAACACAAAGACTACGTACTTGTAACTACACTATAAAATGTAAGTATAGCTATATGTCTGCACCCTGCATTTGATACTCATTTTGCTATGCATCTTCCTTTCTTCACCAGGAAGTATACAAAGATAAATGTAAAAAAAAGAAGTATATTTGAACCTGAATTTCCAGTGTGATCGTTTTTCCTGTATAGCAGGTGACAGCTGCATCACAGCTGCTTTCCATATTCTCAAAATATCTTTATTTCAGTATCTCATTATAGAGCTAACCAAATGTGTGTTCTCCTGGGTACATGGGAACACTGTGACTTCCACAGAAACACTAAAACTGTTTCCTAGTATCAGCAAAAAGTAACCAAAGGCGACTCTTTGAACATCTTAACATCATGGGTGGAGAGGGCTTCATCCTGCTGAATAGCAGGGATTCGTAATCCAATTAGAGAATACTGAACATGCTCTTAAAGGCTCTGTGACAGAAGATGTAGATGTAGGTCTTGCACTCTTTACTCTACTGTTTACTACTCTTAAATAGAATAGTAAAGACGTTGCATTGCATGAACTTTAAGGGGTGGTTTGTTATTATTTATGCTGTTCCAAACCTGCATGCATTTCTTTCTTCTAAAATCATATTTTGAAGAACGTTGGTAACCAAACAGTTTTAGTGACCATTAACTTCCATTGTATAGACAAAAAAAAAAAAAAAAAAAAAAAAGACATTGAAACATTTCACAAAATTTCTTTTGTGTTCCACAGAAGAAAGAAAGCCATGCATGTTCGGAACAAGCATGCCGCGCACAAGCCCTGAAAATTGAAGCCAAAACGTCTCGATCGCCCTCCGGTGACTGGTCCTAGTATAGGTCATAAGCCCTGCCTCCCCGTGTTATTCAACGGGATGTGAGACCAACTAAACAATTTAATTACACTTCAAATATCTTTTTTCCAAAGGTGGTTTCTTTCATTTGCTGTCGTTTTTATCACGCTGATGCAAGTTCAAGTGTCTGTTTCAAAAATAAGTTGGTTTTTAGTTAGTTACGTGATGCTATGAAAACGGTGGTGTAACGTCATGATTGACAGCTGTGATTGACAGGTTCTCTGAGCGAAGTAGTCACTGAAGCTCCAACGGACATTTTTTTCGGGATCTTCGGAGGACTGAGGAGATTGTATTTACTTTATTTTAGCCTCTTGTCGTACTGCAATCAATTTTTAAAAAAGTGCACTCAGGGAGAGTGCATTCTGCGAGAGTGAGGGCGGAGCGTTGATTTCGCGGCTTTACTTCCTGCTCACTACTGCGCAGGTCTGGTCCCGAGAACGCTACTGCGCAGACTCAAGTTCCAAGATGTCAGCGCCATATCGGGACACTGGCGGCTTCAGTTCTCACCAATGGAAGAGAGCGAAGGGGCGTCGTCCATCTTTTTTTACAGTCTATGGTTCGTTTGGAATGACATAGTAAAGTTAGATGGTGTTCCTACAATGCAAAGGTGATGATCCAACAGTAACTTTGTACATGTATCACCTAATCAAAATGGCCATAAATCCCATAATGTTCCATAAATTCACCTCCATTATTTCATTCAAGTCTGGGACTTCCATCGTATACATCGAACTGCATTAGATCTGGCTAAACCAAACTTTTTTTGAACACTATTTGCTGAACAAGATTAAACAGGAATACCACATGTAGTACTACTGTAATAGAATTAAGTCCACCATAATAGTACAACATTAACATTGGTCAAAACAGATACATTGCATATTTATAACTCTACTAAATGAAAATGGCTTGGAGCGTCTGAAAGATTTATGCATTTTCCAGGAGTTGTGTGGCAACAGGAGGAGGAACTGTTTAAACTTATTGTGCTCTTGTCTTGGCTGCGGTGGCGTGGCTGCTAAGATAATTTGCATTCATAAAGGTTGCTAGAGTCCAAGCCATTTTTGGTCTTCTGATCCACAACAGGTCCAGAGCACTGTGGAACTAAAAGGCTGTGATTGTTTGCAGTAATTAAGCGTTTTTAATGAGGCCTGGACCATAATGTTTTAGCACGTAGAAAGAACGAGGATGGGGTCATCAGTGAGTGATCCAAAGCCCCCTCAAAAAAAAAAAAAAAAAAAACCTTAACTAATGTTCATCCAAACAGAAATACAAAACTCAATGAACTGCGTGGGTGTTTAGAACATCACTAAGATACAATTTCTTCTCGAGTGTTTTAAAACACAGATAACCAGCCATTCAACTACATGTTCAAACCACATCTGGTATTTACAAAAGACTGAAGCTCTGTCAGTAAGAGGTTGGCCTTCACATGTTTAGGTATAGCTTAGCTTTTGGCAGAGCAGCCTACAGCAACACAGCATTAATGCAAAAATGGCATCATTAGCCCCGGAGGCATCTTGTGGGTTTTGGCAGACACATCTTCCTGTCAACTAGAACACCACATGCTTAAACAGGCTAATTATCTTTATAAAGAATATCTTCAGGTTGTGTTGGAAGGTACAGTAAATCCTTTTGTGTTCAGCTGAATGTCCGTAATAAAATTTTAATTTAAATTCCAAAGCTCATGCTGTAGCCCACTTCAAAGCCAGTGAGCACATGGTGATGAAGGATTTTTGGGCTCTTTGCACCATCTGGTGGTGGCTAATGTAACTACTGCTAAATCAAGCTAGACAACTCCACAAAATGCAATAGTGGCTGTTTTTCAATCCTCTCTTTTTCTCTTAAAGATAGAATAAAACATACAAACACAGAATTACTGTATATATAGTGTGTGTGTATGTATATATATATATATATATATATATATATATATATATATATATATATATATATATATATATAGACTTCATTTAGATCACTTAAATCACAAACATTATGGTTACAACAGTACAATAGATTTTACATTGCAAGCAAGGTCTTTCTTAATACTAGATCCATTAGACCTCACCAATTCAGCTGTCAATCATGAATTATGATCTACTCCATAAATTTCATAAAGCACAAATTTTAGCACTAATTTACAAACAGCAAGCACACAATTCTCATTTTAACAAACAAACACACATAATGAAGAATCTATACACACAAAAAACATTTTCGTGTAAATCCCCCACATTTCTTTTTTTTATAAGGATAATCCTACTGTTCTGTATTCCTGAAACACATGGAAAACAATTTCTCTGTAAATCAATTATAAATCCATTCTTACATAAACCGTGTTGTTGCACTGAATCCAACAATTTACACAAAAAGGATTTTATGTAAAATTTATACTGAAATTCATTATGCTTGTTTCATGAATAAGGACAGCAGTCTAGATTAGCAGTGGTTCTCTAACCCTCATCAGATGTGGATACTGGATCCTCTAAGAGTTCAGGGAGTTTATAATCTGAAAATGTACATTAATTGAAAAAGTATTCAATGCATAAACAATAATGATGGAATGCGTGTTTTCTTAGCCTTACCCAGGAAGAGTATGACAATAGATCTCTCTTTAGTTTTGTGTTTCACTAAAACATAAACTCTCCTGTTTTCCTGTAACTCCCTGCATTTATTTACTTGCAATGGGCTGTGATTGCTTTCTAGGTGACATTGTTACACAGTCATAACATTATGAAGCAAAATAACATTTGACTACTTTTATAAAACTTTTCATTTAAAAAATCCTAAGTTTTGAGAGGGAATGCAAACTGCATTGCTTTGTCTGTCAGACAAAAACAAACAATAATTTACTCTAATAAAGACAATCACAATGAAAGGTAAGAGTGGCATAGTGCAAGAAACAGGGAAGAGACAGAATCATATTTTTCAAACCTTAACATAACAGAGCACAGTTAATACATGCCATGTGGATCATTACTCAAGACTGATATTATGTACCATTAGAATATGGGGATGTAGTTGTCAATCTTAGCCCGGTGCCTTTGGGCGATACACTCTGCAATCCACACAATGTTCCGGCACTCTTGTTCCTTCAGTTTGACATAGGCATAGAACACGCTGAAATGAAACTGATTCAGGAATGCCAGCTTATTAAGTTTCACCTGCAAACACATAACCAACATTTTCCCATTAGCAGAGGACTTTCAAAAGAACACATTTGCCAACATCAAAAAAATCCCTGAATTACATAAGGTTCAATGTAGTAGCATTCTCTCTGTAATGCTGACCTCATGTTCAAAAAAGCGATCCTCAAGGGTTTTGTCTCCTGGGTTGCTGCCAGCACCCTCAAAGAGAAGCTTGTATTCCTGAAGCAACATGAATTCATTGTTAATCCTCAAATCATTTTGGTGGCCAAAAATACATGAACTTCACATCAGAACAACTCTTATAGAATTAAAAGTTCAAAAAATTCAGAACATTCTGTCATAATTTAATCATGCTGTCTATGAAGTGTTAGTTTGAAGCCATTTTGGTGTACACAGATACCTACAGGGTAGTATTCAGCCACAGCTTTGACCTGCTCGTAATCATCTGCGCGGGCTAGCTGTGCTAGACCCTCTGGGTAGAGCTTGCCACAGTGAGGGAAAAGTTTTGCTCGGTCTTCTTTGGAGAGCTCCGTACCAAAGGAGTTAATGGTAATGATGAAAGCCCTTCTGTCTGCCTCAAACTGATGCACAAACAAAGCTTTGCTTTAGTTACTAAAAGACTGAAACGTATCAATAACAATTAAAAAATCCCATCAGAATCTTTTTCATTGTGCTCGTATTACTCACCTCCAGAATTGGACACATGGTGTCTGCGGTTGTTCCCCCCAGTGAGGAACAGAACTTGTAGAAAGCTTCGAGATATGCCTGGAGACACAGACAGGAGAGATCAACCACAGCTCATGGTTTCAAGGTTAAAGGCCAGACAGAGCACAGAAATAGAAAGAATACTGACATATTTTGCTGGTCACATGCCCAGCACTTTTGAATCCTAATGACCTTATTGCTATTTTGTTATTATTATCACACATTTTTCCATCATTATTTCTTGTGTTCATCTTAGCGTACCCTTTTTTTAATCTACTATTTATATATTTAATGGACAGTCTAAGTAGCTGACCAGGCTTACATTTCACTGCAAGTTGTATTCTGTAGATAACCGTGTATGCGACAAATTAAAAAAACTTAAAACAAAACAAGTGTTTAACCTACTGTATATTTTTTTCTGCTCAACAACACTGCTGTTCAATAAAAAATTTGCAGCCAAGCCTTGGCATGTGCCTATATAGAAATCAACCTACCCTGAAAAATATTCAGAGGAGTAAATATGGTAACAACTAGCCCCGGTCTGCCCTACATACAGGGTCAAAGTTAGATCACTACCTGCACATAATATCCAGACAACACCAGCGAGTTTCTGTGTTTAATAAAGCATATTTGTTATGTCATGAGAAAATTCCTAATGAATGTTTAAGATTTACATCCCTGTATTTTCCACCGCAAGGCTGACCTTGTAAAGGGTGTTGCGAATTATTTCAATGTTCATCTCATCCAAATCCTGCTCAGAGATGCAGTCCTGAAAGAAAGCAGCTGAAACAAACAGAAACAGTCTTTAACCCTCTGAGGTCGACAAACGCGCCGACGCGTTTTGCCGGATTTTCTCCACATTGTAGCACTATAAACTTAAATTACTCCATCATTTATGGTCATACAGAAAAAAGAAATATAAAAAAAGAATCTGTGATATTTCTCCTTTTGTATGTGTCCACTTACAATCAAATCAAAACATTGTGCTTTTGTAAAATAAAGAAAATAAACAGGGTGTGCGTTCTGCCTCTCTGTCGCGGTGAACTTTTTTTTCTTGAGCACGTCTATAAACTGAAACAAAACTCAGCGAATACTTGTCACACATTTATGAGCCATATACCTTTATAAACATTTAAGTGTGTACTTTTAAATGATCGGATTCAAAACGAAAACAAATATTCTCTGTTTAAGTAATTTGTATAAAACCAACAAGATGTCCAGCTTCTCAAACGCTTGCTCATTACAGTTAATTTGGCCACGCCTACTCGCGCAAAAGATATTCACATGCAAATCTCCACATGGAACGCGAACGCGCTCGTTACCTCAACAACAAAACACTTCACTTCACTTTTCGTCGAGTTTGAAAGACGTGCCTGAGCTTACATTGGATTTAGGCTACCTCAGAAGAAGAAGAACGCGATTTGAAGACAAGAAAGATAAGGTAAGAAATTCTTACATAGCCTAGTTTGTTATTGTTGCATAAATGTCACGTTGCAGCTGAACTGTTGCTAGATATATGGGGAATATTATAATATTTAGACCCGTGTTTACTGTGTTTGTGGATATCTGCTCAAACATAGATATGTTTATGGTAACCATAATGTTTTATATTTGAGAGTGATCGCGTTTGAATGTATCATATTTTGCAAGCGATCGCGTTTGAATGTAGCCTATCATATTTTGCAAGCGATCGCGTTTGAATGTATCATATGTGTTTACTGTGTTTGTGGATATCTGCTCAAACATAGATATGTTTATGGTAACCATAATGTTTTATATTTGAGAGTGATCGCGTTTGAATGTATCATATTTTGCAAGCGATCGCGTTTGAATGCATCATATTTTGCAAGCGATCGCGTTTGAATGTATCATATTTTGGATGAAAGCAAAACGCACCAAACGGCTTCATGTTTTTATTATTATCTCATTTCATATCATCATAACGGATGGAAACATTTGAAGTAACATGATAATCAATATATTTTTCTCTAGCTTCTTTTGGAAGATTTATAGGCTGTTATAGGTTATTTATTGTTATTATTATTTTATCCGCACTGCGCATATACCTTATGCCTACAAGGCACAACAAACCTGGTGTTCATTATATTATATATCGTTGGAAACGTGTGTGTGTGTGTGTGTATTCTGTGAATTTTAAAAAGGAATTTTAAAAAGCAATTTTAACCAGAAAAATCTAATATTTATTTCCAAAATCATGCAGGCCTTTCTCTTGATATCAGTATGTTCACTTTTTTTTTTTTCAGGTCCCAGATGCCACTGAGGACTTCAACATTCACATGAGTCTCAGTACGTGAACATGGTAAAGTGAAAATCTTGGAAATGAAAGGTATGTACAATGTTTTTAGGAATGGCACAAAGGTCTCTGTCTTTGAAGTGCTTTTTTGGCATTTGTTGTGTATCTTTGGATTATGTTGTGTTGTAAATAAATCCAAACAATTTAAAAGCCATTATTTTTTAAATCTCCTCATTTACAGTATTGTGCAAGGTTGCTCAGAATGATAGGGGCCTGATAGCTCCTAATAGGGCCGTTAGGGGAGGTTCTTTGTCTTTCTCAGGTGTGAAAAGCTTACATATTAATGAGCTCTCGCATAAGGCTTTTTCACACAAAACACGTCGTAAAATTTTTAAATCAATATATTGTCTTATCTGAATGAGCAGTCAGGGTGATTTTCACATAGTTTTGCAGCAAATATTCTAGGCTACGTCATACAATTTTCAAAAGTCTTGTGAAGAAATAATCAGTATGGGTTTCATGGCCTTATTTCAGTGAGAATTTTTTTTTGTATTTTCAAAAACCACGCATAAATGTCATTATCTCAAAACTACAAACTTTTACATACATGCTGCTGATATATTATTGTAGCAGAGTTTGTGCTGAATACAGTGTAATTAGACTTTAGCCATGAAAATGTCACAAGTAACAGAAATAACCAGAAATGTCAGAGCATGTCAGAACACCTCCAGGGCCCAGAAAACAGCTCAGACCTCAGAGGGTTAACTGTGATGTGGGGATGAGCACTTTGGTATTATTTAGAATATGTTTTGGAGATTTGTGAATGCTTAAAAAAATCCAGACAATAAATGACAAGATTTGCAACTCAGTGACTTCCTCTAGCCACAAAACTTGTGAACGAAAAAGTGAACGTGATTCATGTGTTCATTTTTCATGTCAAGATTGTCCTACCAAGTGGTGTATCCACCAGGATGGCATTATAGAGCTCTGCTGGAGTCTGGGCAATGTTAACGGCCTCCATCTGTTCGAAGCTGCCAAGCGGATGGCACTTGGGCACCAGCTCAGAGATGGCCCGCTGATGCAGAGTTCCAGTGATCAGCAGGATGACGTTGTCAATCATATAGCTGTATCTGAAAAAGCAACGGAGAATAGCTTAATAACGGGTCCTGAGAGGTGAAATATTTTAAAACATAGTGATTAGTTTAAAATCGAGCAGATAAAGCTATCAAAAAAATGTCTTAGTTATGAATATTCACTAAATCCAGTAAATTTGTAAAATACAGCATTATATTTGACACCTCGTGTTGTGAATCGGCAGCATTGGTTTGCTTATGCTTTTTGATATCTGACTGCACTCACGTGATGAAATCCATGAAGCTGGCCAGAGGCTCATAAGACTGGTTCCTCATATGGCGGAACTCAACCACCATCTTCTCTTTTAGTTTGTCATCAATGACGGAGACAGTGAGGGGGGAGGCTTCATTGGCCAGGAAGCTTCCATAGTCAGTGCTCTGCAAATGAAGCTTCAGGTCTGAGGAGAAATACAAGTGAAAACTTTAATTGTTTAAAAGAAAAAAGAAGATGATGATGATAATGAATGTATCTGTAAATCCAAATTCTCATTCTTCAATGCTAAAGGGTTGTGCTCGAAGTGATTTCTGTACACATTAATCTCGGAAATGTTTTTACATTTTCCAGTTCCCTAAAGCACAAGCAAAAATTCCAAGTGAGTCACTTCCCACTGATTCTTAAAGGGGGGGGGGGGGGACAAAATTAGCTACAATTTATTCAATTTTTAAAAACATTGCTTTCATTTTTGGGGTCATTTTAAAAGTTCTTTAATTGTAAAGTCTGGCATATTAGGCAGTAATGCAGCACAGGTTGAAGGATTTTTTAGATTTAAACCAAATGGAATGTATCTGATTGAATTGATAAAATAAATTAAGCAAAGTTTCTTCCTCAATTTTACAAAATACACACAAGTTGGAAACATCAGCAAAAGTAGCAATTTGGGAGCTAGTTGGATAGATATATTTAGCAGTTTCTTAAAATGTACTTTACTTCTATTCTTAAGGAGTTTTCAGGGAGTGACAAAGCTCTGTTCCAGTGAATACTGTCAAATTACTTGTTCCAGTAAAATTTTCATCTAGAGGATGTCTAAATTAATTTATGCAGCAATTGATTTAGATGTTTAAAATGTTATATCTAAACAAATTTGGTCATAATTGGTTTTCTCTAATTAATGCAATTTATTATTTTTTTTTTTATTTTTTTTTTTTGAATAAGTGGAAGTAAATTGCTGGACGAGTAAAGTCATAAAAAACAAGTAATACTGCCATCAGCACAGGTTGAATGAGAATATGCCCATCCTACAGAAACTGACGTCATGACATACTGTATCACATGACCAGCACCATCAACTATCATTCCTCAAATGAGACCTGTATCTTTCGTTTATTAAAAAATTAAATAAAAACACATATTTATCCCGATCATTACTTTAAACGGGTCAAAATCAATTACTGGCCGGTCTTAGCAATTTAAATACGACGTTGAAATCACAACCGAGGATGCTCCGGTAACCATCAGTCCGTCAGGTTAAACGCAGGCCTTTAAATACTGCATAGATATTAGATACTGTACATTACATTGCATGTTTAAAATAGAGTTTAGGTTTAAACATTTGCGTACGATCATGTAAAATAAATACGTAAATATAAAGATCAGAAAATAGAATGTGTTGCTGAAAGCACCACAGTTAGCATGTACATTTATTGCACTTAAATTAAAAAGTAGCATAATATAATGATCAGAGGACTTCATGTGTTTACTTAATATCAGGGCAGAGGAACATGGGAAATATAAGGATGTAAAAACTGAATTTCGCCAGATGAAGGGGATTTAAACGCTCGGAGGATCTGGGCTGGCTAAAGAAACAAGCTAACTGACATTAGCTGTGCTGTTGTATTATGACGATTTATGAGCGAGATACCACATCAATGATAACATACGGATTGCATATTTAAACGACAATACATGTCAAAAACGACACGCAACTGCATGTGAAAATGTCGAAAATGAAAACGGACACAGATCAGATACGTTAAGCTAGCAGCCTAACGTTACACATACATTTGACTCACCTTCCAGAGTTTCACATTGAACAAGGTTCAAATAATCCGCCTGAGATAAAATACCAGCCTTAAAACCTCTCACCAGCCCCTCCAGATAACCATTATCCACATTAAAATATAATTCAGAGAAAGGCATGGTGAAAAAATAAGACTAACTGTGTAAGTTACTAGCTACAGAAAAAGCAAGATGTAGCGCCACAGTCGCTGTCCGATTCATGAACGATTTGTTCTTCTGAGTCGAATCATTTTAATGAACCATTTGAACAGATTCACAAAACAGTTCTGAATGATTCAATGAGCCGAATATCAGAATTTCTACAAATACTGGATTGTTTACAACTTGATTGTATGTCAGTTTAATCAACAAACATACGAAACCGTTTGTTTTAATAAAATCCTTTTTCACCTGAAAGATGTTAAAAACAAAAAATGATTTAGTTTATTATAAATGCACATTGTAATTTCGAAATTACTTTTTGTATTATGAGCTGAATCCTAGCTGCAATAAACTAAAGTGAGACAGTAAAACATAATAATACATAATAATAAACGATCATTAGTACAATTTAATCGTAAAATAGCTAGTAATAATAGATGTGACGGAAAACAACACTTGAGAATCGTTTTAAAGCAAGAATCTTTAAATCTAACGGTTCGAAAGAATCGATTCGTGGAAATGAGTCCGACTTCCGTGTCCCATAACTGAAGTTGCGAATACCCGGATGAACACACATATATACACACACACACAAACTCATGTGACTGAGCATCTGACCATCAGACCTTAAATACTGATCTCAGACCATCCCTACACATTGGAATTGGAATTGGGGTCCCGCGGATGGGGTTTCACACCTTTGCTGCAGGTGGGAGAGTGGACGGTCAAAAACTACGGCACGGGTCCCGTCGTCACACAATTTGCCGCGTAACAAGAAAAGAGTCAACAAATGAATTTCGCCGCAGTCGATCAGTAACAATCTCTTCCTCTATAAACAGGGCTTGGCCAAGTCACAAGTGATTCATTATTTAATTAATAATTTATTTTCATTTTGATATATGTTATTAGCTAGGCTACATAAACATATTTAGCCTATTTCCTATTTAATTTGTTTTATATTTGATTTGTTTAATATTTATTTATGCTATAAGTAATATAAATTTAATAGGCCTATATTGTGCCTTGTTATAGGTTACCAGAGTTTTGTGTTGGTTAGGTGTGTCAACCATCCAAACAGAAGCAACCCAAGTCAGTCTGGGCTGAGCTGGACCTTAAACTCAAAAAAGATTCCACATTAATTGTTTGTTTAAATTAATGTTTGGATGTAAATGTTTTGGTTGTCCTTCAGCAAAATTATTATTTTTTTATTATATTTATTATATTCCTAGTATTCACCCATCCACCATCATTACAAATCAACTAATATGTGTCTTTGTTTTTTCATTATTTAAAGGGCACTGGAGTTTGAAAGGCAGCACTATCTATGTATGGTGCACTTAGACGGCCTTCTGAGAGAGAAGTACACTGAACATTGCACGTAGCCATCCTAAAAGATAAATGGAGAGATTTGTACAGATGATGGTGTTCACCGTAAAATTAATTAATGTACATTTTGGAAAATGAACAGATTTCTGTGAACTCATCATTGCCCTCTGATAAATTATTTTTGCTGCAAACTTAAATGTTGATAAATTGTCTTTCAACGGAAACACTCAGTCTATTATTTCTTCAAATATGCGGTTTATATTTTCCAGAGAGCAGGATATGAACTGAAATCATCTTAATTCAATATTAGATGCATGGCTAAAAGCATGTCATGGTATAAAATAGCAGCAAATATTTGTTGATGAGAAGTTGTCTGATAGTTAAGCATTACATACACACATGATGTATTTAATAATTTATTTCTTTTTTTTAAAAGAGAGATTTATCATACATTTGTGTCTACTTCGTCCTAATCCTAATAGATCAGTCTTTCAATAAATAAACTAACAATTCTGACTTGGCCTGTTTGTTTTGTACAAAATTATTTGAATAACATATGTTTTTGTTAATTGCACATTCTATTTTCCACTTATAAACAATTCAGACCAATCTGACCTTACAAAGATAAGTACTGAAGTCCTTTCTCTTAAACAATTTCTTTCCACACAAATGGATGCTGTATTGCGTCATCAGCAGTAAATCAGCAGGATGGAGTCATCAGCTGATAATAGATGTATTAGCTTCATAATGAACTGTTTACTGGTCAGTGCTGAGCGTTAGATATAGGATGAGCATGAAAAATAATCTGAAGTACAAATTCAGTGCCTAGCTCAAATATTACCAAATAGGGTATTTTCCTTATTTATCAGGAATAAACAACAATTATGAGCAAAATCACAAAATTAAGCTAAAGATCATTAAAAGTGTGATTGTGTCAAACGGTGTCAAAGAAAATGATGCTATGATGAGAAACATCACAAAATTAAGCCAAATAATAAATGAATATGTACTGAATACATAGATATAAAATTGTGTACGTTAAAAAATGTACAAACATATGCAAAATAAATATGCCAAATAAGCATCAGATTAAAAATTAGCATCCTTCAACTGATTTTTGTTGTACTGGTTCAAAATACAGAACCATGTTTCAAACCTACTGAGCTTCACTAACTAGCAATGCATTTTTCACACTCCTCAAATTGTTTCATACATTTAAAATAAACTGACATTTTTAAAATCTTAAATAGATGTTAAGTTTTTTTTCTTATATTTCAGCATTTATTTTTTATTCTAACATATTACAGTAATATTCCATCAGACACCATCATCCAGGATATTCTGTTTGTTTATTTTTTCCTGACTGCGTGGGCAGTCATGTATGTGTGTGTTTGTGTGGAAGTTAAGTGGTTGTACCAGGCACAAGAGACCACACCTCCATCCACTGATCAGCACCATGTGTCCCTCACCTCCCACCTCAAGGAGCCTTATAAATCGAGGAGTCTTGTGCAGACACTCAGCCTGGGACGTGGAACGCTGCAGGTAGGTCAAACATACATAGTTAACTTACACATGTGCAAACGTACATAGATCCACACACATACTGTAGGGCAAAAACAGTGCAACTATAAAAATACACACTTTCTACTTGCTCACAAACATATACATAAGACTTTTCAATCTGTATTTTCTTGACTGCTCTCTCTTTTTTCAGTGAATACAACCAGATCACTAAAAGTGTGGCTGAAGTTTATCTTGTTTTTGAGTTTAAATGATTATGATGCTGAACACAGCCATCTTCAGCTGGTTTTTGATAAATGTTATGGTGATGGCATCACATCCAAACCTAAGACGTAGTGAAAACTCTTTTGCTCTTTCTGACACAGGTAAGGTTTCTAGACTGATGTTTTTTTTTTTTTTTAAATGTGGTGTATCTTTTTCTATTGATCTTATCAGAGATTAAGATTTTTGTTGTTATTGTTTACATTTTAATGTGATTTTAGTACACTACAAATGTTCACACATATCTTATATGGGATATTTTACCAGACTTTTTCTTTTTTATTCTAAAATGTGAAAATACTTATAATAAATAAGTGGTAGGTTTGTCCAAACTTATTATGTTTGATATATGTATGTGTATATATTTAATATGTTTTGATAAATAAAATAATTTCAGTTCTTAAAGTGGACACTATTTTGTCTGGACATAATCTTTACATTTTGATCAGTATGGGGAGTACAAAAGATTTTTGCAAAAAGTATCAGTCCTTCATTGTGTAAATCCCAGTTAACATTAAGTGTTAAATTAATGAATTTCAAATTGGATACAGTGGACTTCTTTAAAAAAAATATATATTTGGCACATTTGTGTTTTGTATGTCACAGACGTACTACCTATACTGGAGCACCTTGAAAGAAACTCTGCAGAAGAAAAACTGCTAGAAGACCTTGGATCCTATGATGAGGTGGTTAATTTACATTTGGCTTTCACATTTAATATCATGTGACTTACAGAATTTACATGTACCACCAGTGGTATGTGCCTCCACTTGGTACGCCAAATGACAGTGCTAAAAATATTTCAAAAAGTTCCTTCCATTTAAATTGTCCTGTTTTTTTCTTTCTTTTTTTTTCTTCCATGTTTTACTTTTAATATCTGATCCGTTTACAGTTTTAATATTGGTTAGTTTTTACTCCAAAGCATAGCCCACATTCCTATGTATGCAGTGTATTGCTCAGATGGTTAAGGTGATGACTTGGATGTTCTGATATAATTTAACACGGTACTTGGTCTGAAAAGTTTGAGGACTATAAAATTATTCTCTGAGTTGAAGTATTTTTGATTCGTTGCCATAACCACAGGATCTGAGTAAAGCTGTACGGCTTCAGAGAAGAGGCACCCGTTCCCCCAGCCGCTGTATCCCTCATCAGCAGTCCTGCCTGGGCCACCACCTGCCCTGCTGCAACCCCTGCGATACGTGCTACTGCCGTTTCTTTAAAGCCTTCTGTTACTGCCGTAGCATGGACCACACCTGCAAAAACTAATATGCATAGAGCCAAATTCTACCCTGAAATGGCTAATGGTGGTTTAACGTTTACAGTTTATACAGCTAAAGCATGTATATGTGGATAGTGCAAACATACAGCCTTACACTATCCACAGAGAAGTTTAATATAGACCAAATATAATGGTTAATAATGTGTTAATAAAGCTGCACAAAGCATAGAGTGCACATTTGCTCTTAACACTTTTATTGCTGCAGTTTAAGGTGTAGTTTTATTGCAATTTTAGGTCAATATCTACTCATTGCCTGAATATTTTGTATATATGCATTCAATAAACTCTTATTGCAGATGTGAAGAGTATTATCTAAAAGAGCAACAAAAAGTATCAATCCGCCTGACATTGAAATTTAACCATGTACAACTGCACAGCACACATACACTGAGAGGCAGAAGAAAAACTGAGGGGAAATAATAATTATCTATATGCTTTAAAAAAAGGTTACCAAAAAACACATGTGTAACAACACACCAACACAGAAGATGAAGAACCCAGTTGCAGGAGTATTTTGCAAAACAAGGAGAAAAAAAACGGTAAGTAGCACAAAAAAAAGGAACTCATGATATCATTTGTCCAAAAAAGTGAGGAAAACAGGCAATATTTAAAATTCCATAATTCATTTATCGTAGCCCACAGGAATCCAAAAAACACAGTAAACACACAGGTAAGTTCTTTTAAAGCATTCTCAGCAAAGAAGGTGAGTCCATGAAACATTTCAACAACAAGGCCAGTCAACGAGTGAGTGCAAGTGAGCGGGTTGAATACAAATTCAAACCAAATCAAAGAAACAGGTGATACAACTTAATCAATCACTGAAAAACCATGGAAACATTATGTTTACACGACAATGACTAAAAACGGAAAAGTTATTCCTTTGCGTTTTTTGTGTATAGATGACATCTTTGTCAAAATGATCCCTGTTCACATGGAAACGCTGTATTATTATTTATGCATGCCAGGCCAATAGTTGGCAAAGGCACTTTTTGAGAACCACTGTGTAATGATGTTTTTTTTTTGACTACCTTATGATTAATCTAAAATGGGGAAAATAAGAAAATAAGTGTCTAAACCCTTGACTGGTAGTGTATAAATTATATCTGAAAAATAAAATATATATATTTTTAATATATAGCCTTTAGAATAATTAATCCAAGAAAGAGGAACAAAAGGTCATGTCATACATCTTTATTAAAGAAAATAAAGACAGTATTCATGGCTGCTTTAGTTAGTAGCAATGGTCTGGTCAACCCAGGCACGGAGCTTGGTGACACGGGCGTACACAGCAGGGGTTGAAGTGGAGCAAGTGCTGCTTCCCCAGGACACGATACCAACCAGCGTCCAGACTCCATTCTTCTCACAGACCAGAGGACCACCAGAATCTCCCTGTAAAACACATAGAAGAGTTTGTAATCAAAACATTTATACATGTAAGACGAACTTTCATTAATCATATAGAAATAAATAATTGTCACATATATTTATTTGGGAGCTCACCATGCAAGAAGAAGCACCAGAGGCTCCAGCACAGATCATCAGATCAGTGATGTTGGTTCCCCAGTAACGCTTGCAGTCATCATTGGTCAGCAGAGGCAGAGCAGCCTGCTGGAGCAGGGCAGGGGTACTAGGGGCTGAAAGCACAGATTGGCAGCATTTTAAAAGCTTTCAACATAGAAAATAAATCAGGACAGAGCTCTAACTCAAGTCTGACCTTCTTAAACCATAAAAACTGAACAAATGCTATAATATATATTAAAACTAAAATAAAAGTTTCATCATTGTAAATGTAAATATTTTTTAAATATATGCAAAAATTATATAAATGCTGAAATGAAAATAGATTCTGAAACTCACCATTGTACCTGGTCAGGCCCCATCCAGAGGTCACACACTTCATGCCTCCAGGGAAGTTGTCACTGGTTTCAGCGAGACACACAGGAGACACTTGAGTGTTGATCTGAGCAGGAGTGGCCAGCTTGATCAGGAGGATGTCGTTGTTGATGGTGTAGCTGTTGTAATTAGGGTGCTTGATGGACTTTGGGAAGAGGATACAGACATGTTAGCATTCCAATTTTAAGGTAGCAATCAGTGGAAACGCTCTCTTCATGTTTCTATTAAAAGACTACCTCAGAACAATTATGGTTAATGTAGGATATATGCTAGTGTTTCTTGCAGTGCTTTTCAACAATTGGGAATCTGTGCTGCTGCTGCTGAATCTTTTGTGAAAAGCAATCATATTACCTACTTTGTGAGTGTGTGTTTGCAATCTGTATTAAATGTGATGGAATATAATGGTGATAGAGGAAAAAAGAAATTGAGGCTGTCTGTGAAAATGTAATAGACGTCTAACCATAGCCCAGGAATAGACGCACAGGCTACGCATACAACATGTCAAAAACATGAAACCAAACACCTTGTAATCACTGTTGACTTTGCTTACATGATGGAATATCATACATCTCGCAAGTTATTTTGGAAAAAACGACATGTAATCAAATTCAGGGTTATTTTGTCTAGAAGTGGGTTACTCATAGCCGGACTATATCGGGTCTAGTTAACCGAGATGGTGAAATGACGGCTATTGCTTGCTGGGCAGTTGGCTTTGGGAAACGCACCCCAGATACATTAGTGAATGAACAACTGACTAATTTACTGAACTGAAAGTTGTCGTTATTAAGCACTGAATGATGTAGTCCCTATTTGTTATTTGTTATTTATTTATTTATTTATTTATTTATTCTCGAACAGGCATCCATTTGAACCTTACATAGTTAAAGCATGAAATTTGTTACAATGATAGAGGTAGTCCTGAATAGTAGTTGTACGTTGTACTGAATATTTTCAGTGATGTCAGATGCATGAAGAATGCTTTGCATGAGCATCATCTCATGCATCTGGTATATATTTCTAATAAATGAAGCGATTGTGCTTTATATTTATGTAGTGAATTTGGACGGGGGCTTCCCACTGGCAAAACAGAATTCTGCAGGAAATACTGCGATGCTCAATAAAATAGATATTGAGGGTCTACACACCTTTCCAACGGCAATGGTCTGAATGGCCTCAGCATTGGATGAATGATCATGCTCACCCAGGATGACGCGGTGAGAGGTCCTGTAAAAATATATATCGATAATCAAAACGGTATAACCCAAAATCTTTGGTAGCAGAACAATAGGCTATAAATACCATATGAAATATAATGATAACTGAATTTCAAAGTTATTCACCAATTGATCCTTATAGGCATTAAGGTTTACTTTTTAATACTGTCTTACCTGACATTGCAGTGAGCAGCAGTCACAACCCACCACTCGCTGATCAGGGAGCCACCACAGAAGTGGAAGCCAGTGGAGTCCTGTAATAAATTAAAAATGACGAAATAAATGATTCAATCTTTTGAGTTAGCATTAAAAAAGCATTGTTTTTCACACAAGTTTTACCTGCAGAGACACCTGCCAGGGCCAGGAGTGAGGACGTGCCTCCTCACCATTCACAATCCTGGCGTAGCCAGTAATAACAGGGGGAACGGCAGGAACGCCACAGCCTAACAGACCAAAAATTGCACCAAAGAAATTTAACAGATTCATGCATCCTGAGCACAATTTAATAAAGGTTAGCCAGGCTTAAAGGCTGATATAATGGTATCTTATTATAAGAAAAACAGGATTGTACCATAGGCTGCACCAAAGAAGGTGAGACAGGAGAGGATCCACAAGAAGGCCATTGCTGCACTTGAATATTGTCTGCTCCTCTGAGGGCTTTATATATTCAGTCCTCATTCATATGCTGGACTTCTTATCGCTCCACTGTGGGATATTGTGCACCTTGCAAGAGAGAGTTTTTTCCACCCAAAAGATAATGCCCCCTCCTTCTGGATGCTTTAAATCGGCTGCAAATATTTCATTATTGAATTACATTTATATTTATGCATTTGACAGACTTAAACTGCATTGAAAGTAATCATTTTATCAGTTTGTGCATCCCCTGGTTGTTAAACCCTTAACCATGGCATTTCTAACACCTTGCTTGCACTATACTGTTGGAGCTACAGAAATACTACCCAATTACCCATGAAAGAATGCCTTTAACTTTCACTGATTCACAATGATTGAAAATTAAGAGAATTAATGGCATTCATATACAGTAACATGCAGGTTATATTATATGAATGCTGTTAATTCTCTCAGTTTCACAATGATTGAAAATTGCTCTATTATTATCTTAAATTTCTCAGTTT
This sequence comes from Abramis brama, assembly GCF_963993115.1. Taxonomy (NCBI): domain Eukaryota; kingdom Metazoa; phylum Chordata; class Actinopteri; order Cypriniformes; family Leuciscidae; genus Abramis; species Abramis brama. The sequence continues at coordinate 28,290,278 of NC_139965.1, read as the reverse complement.
CATGCAAAACATTTCTTAGGAAAGCTGTACTCAGAAAAGTGATAACCTCCATGTTATATGAATGAATATAGTTAATAATACCTGCGTGGTCAAAATGGCTATGACATATTTCACGTGAGCTGTTATTTTTTTCTTATTTTGTGTAATATTCTCTGTTAAATAGACTCCACAATAGCTTCCTGTAAGTTTAATTAGAGGATTTCATATTTTGCATTTATCAAATAAGCTTATTGAATGAATTTTTGAATTTTTCTCCTCTACTTTTTGTTGCGTAACAGACATTTTTCAAAAGTCATTATGTTGACTGCAATAACCCTGACCTGAATAGCTATATTCTCATACGCACTGATAAAGCCGTGTTCCTGGTTTCAAGGCCTCTGTGTCCACATCTGCACTGATTCCCAGCTCATTTCTATTTAGGTAACCTATTCCACGTATGTTCATCAGTTCAGCTGTATGTACTGTAAATGTACATAATTACATTATTTACATACTGCAACCAATTTACTTTGCACTGATATACCTAAGATCAAACATTTCAAAATGAGAATATTATGAGATTTCATTCAAAGATAATCTGAGCTTGTTAGAATATGTTTTTATTCATAAGTCATTTTGTATTCAGGTATCTCAATGGCAAAAAATTGTCCCAATCAACCTGAATTCAGCCCTATATTTATTCATGTGGTACTAATTTTTATCCAAAGACTGAATGGGATTGAAAATGCAGCAACATTAGTTATTCTAAGGAAGCATGCAATATTGCTTATTGCTTAGAAAAATAAGAGTTGAAAAGGAGAGTGGAGAAACAGCTCAATAACAATAAGTACCATTCCAGTAGGCTAGCATTTTTTCAATGTTTTAAGATTTATTGGATTAACAGTTAACATTAACTGTGTTTAAATGACTTTAATGGGCTGATATATTCACAATTGCACAGCAAAAACTTGACAAGCACCCTTATAATAAAGTGTGAAATTTGGAGCTGTCCAAAGCTATTGGGTTTGAAGGGGGAGTGGTAACGGTGTTTTTTGTTTGTTTGTTTGTTTTTTTAGTATTCAGTAACATTTATTAAATTATTCTATGCTTTTATATTTTTTGCAGTATATTTATAAAACTTCTTACAAGAATGTTATCATATAATTAAAATATATAAAACACACAATATATATATATGTATTATAGATTACAAATTAATGGCAGGTAATTAAATTAACCCTTTCATGCATGAATTATGATATCCTCAGTCAGGATTTTTTTCCTATGTGTTTTTATTGCTCTTAGGGCATGAAAAACAAGAATTGATTTTTATTTTATTTTTTTACAAATTTTTCAAAGAGATCTTCAGATGTCCACTTGAGTGGACAGCATGCGTTTGGTTTAAACTTAAGATATACTAGATTTAATATAAGACAATAATCAAACACATAAAGTATGTGAATTTAACGAACTAATCAATACAATTATATCAAATCATGTGAAAACTATAAAATATATACAAAAAATATAAATGCAAAATATTGCAAAGGCTTCATACAGCTTCATACAAGTTGCACTTCGCATATCTTTGATATCAGAACATGAGGACGTGATTCCATCAGATTTTTCTACAGTCTGTCAAGGTACAACTGTGGAAACCACTCAGATGCTCCCTCCAGTGCACCAGAGTATGGAGATTTACCCTTATTAGTTGATAATTCTGATTATGTTCAAGATGGACATGCACATTTCTATCATAGCCCCCCTCTGAGAAAACCTAGCGATACGTTTTTTCAATCTCATCTGAAATGATCAGTGTTGGGGGTAACGCATTACAAGTAACATGCATAACCCATTCAGATTACTTTTTTGATGTTACAAGTAAAGTAATGTGTTACAAGTAACATGCATTACCTAATCAGATTACTTTTTGATCTAACAAGTAATTAACTACAAGTAATGTGCATTACCTAATCAGATTACTTTTTTTATGTAACAAGTAAAGAAACGCATTACAAGTAACATGCATTACGTAATCAGATTACTTTGTGATGTTATGAGTGAAGAAACGCATTACAATAACGCATATTACATAATCAGATTACTTTTTGATGTTATGAGTAAGGAAACGCATTACAAGTAACATGCATTATGTAATCAGCTTACTTTTTGATGTTATGAGTAAAGAAACACATTACAAGTAACATGCATTACGTAATCAGATTACTTTTTGATGTTATGAGTAAAAAAACACATTACAATAACGTGCATTATGAAATCAGATTACTTTTTGATCTAACAAATAAAGTAATGTATTACAAGTGTCATACATATGTAATCACATGACTTTTTTCAATGTCAATGAAAATTACTTTCTAATAATACAAGTACATTTATTTACAGTAAAAAAAGTCACTGCAGATTAAGTTTTTAAGTTTTAAATTTCAAAAACAATATTCACATTATAATTATGAATTGTAGCTGAAATATAGCAGTTGATGCATGACGTCCACTACAGTGGACATGTGATTAATCAGAGTTTTCTCTCAATCTAAAATCAAAACTTGGAAAATTTTACTGTGATATGACTCATTAGATATTGCTTGATGCTGCAATATTTTTTTTACCTACAAGAGTCTCCTAGATTAGAAGGAATGGGTGGATATTCCGGAGCAACTTGGCATGTCTGACTGACCCTTGGCCATCTTGGATTGGAGGGGGAAAAAATCGAAACACAAAGGCTTGCCACTTGATTACAATTTATAGGATGATGCACAAGGGTCTAATGAAGAGATTGATGTGCAACTTTGCCATAAAAACCTGTGAAAATTCAAGAAAATGCATTTTTAATAGCTGTCCACTGTAGTGACCACTATGCGTGAAAGGGTTAATATAGGCTAAGTTAACATTTTCCTTTTTTCCTTCATTTTTTCATATCCTTACAAAAAATAACTTGTGAGTATATGTAACATACAAAAAATAAAAAATATGTTATTCCTTTTCTGTCCTGGTCACTGTTTTTTTTTTTTTTTTTTTTGCATAGTCGTTCTATTCACAAAGTTCATTTAAAAGAGCTTCAGGCATGCTAGCTATTATAGAAAACATGATTGAAAACATGATTTCTTTTGATTTCGAGATGATCTGCTAGTTGTTATTATTACTTTACATTATATACACATTTGTCATTTCATCTTCTTTTGCAGAAGATAGTAACAAACAGGGTCATTGCACTTATAGCAGTTTCGAATAATTACTGTTCTGATGAATTTGCAATTATTAAAATGATGTAATAAGAAAAATTCACTCAAACATATTGATAGTCCATTTTCCAAATTCTACAAAAAACACAAACAGGTTGTTTTTGTTTCCAAATAAAACTTTATTGATGAAAAGTATGAGCAAGAAATGCTATATAAACATTGTGCTTTAGTTAGTAGCAATGGTCTGGTCAACCCAGGCACGGAGCTTGGTGACACGGGCGTACACACCAGGCGAGCTGGTTGAGCAAGTGCTGCTTCCCCAGGACACGATACCAACCAGCGTCCAGACTCCATTCTTCTCACAGACCAGAGGACCACCAGAATCTCCCTGTAAAACACATAGAAGAGTTTGTAATCAAAACATTTATCTATACATGTAAAACGAACTTTCATTAATCATATAGAAATAAATAATTGTCACATATATTTATTTGGGAGCTCACCATGCAAGAAGAAGCACCAGAGGCTCCAGCACAGATCATCAGATCAGTGATGTTGGTTCCCCAGTAACGCTTGCAGTCATCATTGGTCAGCAGAGGCAGAGCAGCCTGCTGGAGCAGGGCAGGGGTACTAGGGGCTGAAAGCACAGATTGGCAGCATTTTAAAAGCTTTCAACATAGAAAATAAATCAGGACAGAGCTCTAACTCAAGTTTGACCTTCTTAAACCATAAAAACTGAACAAATGCTATAATATATATTAAAACTAAAATAAAAGTTTAATCATTGTAAATGTAAATATTTTTTAAATAAATGCAAAAATGATAAAAATGCTGAAATGAAAAGAGATTCTGAAACTCACCATTGTACCTGGTCAGGCCCCATCCAGATGTCACACACTTCATGCCTCCAGGGAAGTTGTCACTGGTTTCAGCGAGACACACAGGAGACACGCGAGTGTTGATCTGAGCAGGAGTGGCCAGCTTGATCAGGAGGATGTCGTTGTTGATGGTGTAGCTGTTGTAGTTAGGGTGCTTGAAAACCTTTGGGAAGAGGATACAGATACGTCAGCATTCGCTGCAGCAATTCTCATATTCAGTGGCAGCAGTTTTCTCATCTCTCTGTTTAAACCTTGTCTAAGTGGTTAAGGTATGATACAGAAAATATGAAGAGTCAACACACCTTGCCAACAGTCATGGTCTGAATGGCCTCAGCGTTGGAGGAACGATCATGCTCACCCAGGACAACACGGTGAGAGGTCCTAATAAAAAAAAAATGGAACTTTTTTTCGCCGAGTTGCGCCGATTTATTTTACTCAATAGAAAAACATACTTATTCTGAAATAAAATAAAAAATGATGATAATAATAATAATAATAATAATAATGTATACTGTTTATACTTTTAATACTGTCTTACCTGACATTGCAGTGAGCAGCAGTCACAACCCACAACTCGTTGATCAGGGAACCACCGCAGAAGTGGAAGCCAGTGGAGTCCTGTAATGAGACATTAGATTTATTTATTTATGGATGTTTTAGCCAATATATATTTTTGCTATGTTAAATGTGTTTATGTTATCCATATGTCATCTATTAAAATTATGTCTGTTTGTACCTGCAGAGACACCTGCCAGGGCCAGGAATGACGAACTGCCTCCTCACCATTCACAATCTTGGCGTAGCCAGTGATAACAGGGGGGATGGCAGGAACGCCACAGCCTTGAGAATAAAAAAAATAACAATAATTTGTAGAAATGTTCATACAAATCCAAGCATTCTGCCCTTGATGGGTATGTATTAAAATGGACACTTTTATTAGAAAATTTGAATCTGTTTTACAGAGGAAAAAACAGCAACAAACCATAGGCAGTTCCAATGAAAGCAAGACACGACAGAATCCAAATGAAAGCCATTTCTGAATCAGGGCCGTCTCACCAACGTTTGAGGGTTTATATACCAGTCCTTCCCACACATTTACATATTTTGCTACATAAATTTGCTGACACATTGACTTTGAGTTTTCACCTATTATCAAGATTGTAAGTATTCCAGAAACCCCATATAAAGGCATCATATAACTCATCAACTTATCATTAAATAATATGAACTTTTTTAATTATCCTAATTTTCCAGATGCCTGAAAAATCCCTAGTCCCCTTTATTACCACTTCTATAATATGTTTTGTGATTATTAATTTGCAAAACAAAATCTATATTTAAATAATTATTTTTGATAATTATATAAATAAATAATAGAACTAATATAATTAAATTATATATATATATATATATGTTTGTGTGTGTGTGTGTGTGTGTGTGTGTATTTAAATAATGTATGATATAATATAAATAATACAATAAAATAAATAATATGTAATTATAAAAATAATAGAACAATTCAGTATTTAGAGTTTATTTGCTTGTTTGTTTATTATTATTTTTTTATTATTCTTCAGTTGCAAATGTGTTTTCGTAATGGAATCTATGAATAAGAAGTTATGTTAATGCTTTTGCCAAACAAAAATATTCGTTAATAACCGTTTTGGTTAACATTAAGTTCAATGTAAAAAATATATATATAAAAATTCGCAAAATATATGTAGCGTATATATATTTTTATGTTCTACAGAAGAAAGAGAGTCATACAGGGTCATGAGGGTGAGTAGATGATGACACAATTCATATTTCAAATTAAATGTGAACCTTCCAGTGAAGGATTAGTTGGCAAAATATTTAGTTGTTTATGTTTTTTAATCATTATTTTCCTAAAAAGAAAACCCGATCAACAAATAAAACAATTTGAATTAATTAAACAATAAGAACATTTTTTAAATAAAATAATAAAATAAAATAAAATAATAAAATTAATAAAATAAAATTAATCAAACAGAAGTGTTTAATAGCACATTTATAAAGAACTACCCGGTTTATGCGAAAATGCACTGTACTTTGCATGTTAAACATGGCAATGTTCAAGTACTGGTAAAATCATGGGATTCTGCACAGGTGAAGACCAGCTGATGCAGACTCTCAGGGTTAATTTTTGACCATGACATCAGGTGGCCATGCCCTCATTGGTGTGCGAAATCATGGTTTGGTGTTAAATAGGACTTTCTACTATCAATAATGCTGTCTTCTGCACAATGTCTTTCCTGTGGCTGCTGTCCTGTGTTGCCTTCATTAGTGCAGCCTATGGTGAGGATTTTTTTTTTTTTTTTTAAGTCATACTCATAGTTACTGAAAAGATCAGTATAGTCACCAGCACCCTACAGTATGTTAAAAAAATGTATTGTTTGCATTTACAAAACCATTGGTCAATTAGCCTATTTATATTATACTATAAAATTTCATTCAGTTTTCATTCTTCTTTGATCTCCTGTTTTTCCTTTTTCTTTAGGCTGTGGTGTTCCTGCCATTCCTCCTGTTGTCAGTGGCTATGCCCGCATTGTAAATGGTGAGGAGGCAGTTCCTCACTCCTGGCCCTGGCAGGTCTCCTTGCAGGTATAATGTTAGTATTTTAGCTAATGGTAGATTATACTACACAGTTTATACAAAGTGTAATTTGTTTCTCTCTCTCTCACTGTCTCTTTCTTTTGCCAATGCGTTGTTTAAAATACAGGACTTCACTGGCTGGCACTTCTGCGGTGGCTCTCTGATCAGTGAGTACTGGGTTGTGACTGCTGCTCACTGCGGTGTGAGGTGAGACTAACTTAGACTAATCACAGTTAAATCATTACGTTAACTATGCATGAATCCTGGGATAGACGTGGATTAATAAACCTCTCTTGCTTATGTCCAGAACTAGTCACCGTGTGATCCTGGGAGAGCATAACAAGGGAAGCGGCAACACTCAGGAGGACACGCAGACTATGAAAGTGTCAAAAGTGAGGCTTAAAACTTAAAACTTATTCCTCAATAACACGCAAGAGCTGGACACTTACATGTCCACTTAATAATCATTCAACATGATAATGCAACATGATAATGCTTTTTAGGTATACTAAACCTTTACTCTGTATATTCTCATTTATGTTTATCTCTCCTCATTATTTATTTACTGATTTTTCTATGTTTTGACATGGAATTTATGATTTAATCACAATTACAGGTGTTCACCCACCCTCAGTGGAACTCCAATACCATCGAGAATGACATTGCCTTGATCAAGCTGACTTCCCCCGTCTCACTGAATGCCCAAGTGTCTCCTGTTTGTCTTGCTGAGACTTCAGACGAATTTGCTCCTGGCATGACCTGTGTGACCTCTGGCTGGGGAGTGACCAAACACAATGGTTGATTATCTATAACATCACAGTCTATTATACATACTTGCTTCTGGTTCTAGATCAATAGAAATATCTTTCAAAATTTGATATTCATTCAAGTCTAATGAATTAGAATATTTAGAATATATTTCTACAGCAAAATAATAATACAAATAATACATCATTATATTATTGAAATATATTATTATTATTCTATAAAGGTTATATAATTGATATAATGCTAATAATAGATATGCCTATTGATCTCTAATTACATTATATACACTACCATTCAAAAGTTTATTCCTGTGATGTTCTCCCAGTAAAATTCTTACTGACCCCAAACTTTTGAATGGTAGCATAATACATGTTTATAATATATTTACAATACCTAACATGTTTTATGATCTCTCTCTCTCTCTCTCTCTCTCTCTCTCTCTCTCTCTCTCTCTCTCTCTCTCTCTCGCTCTGTGTGTAGCTCTGTTAACCCCTAATGAGCTCCAGCAAGTTGCTCTGCCTCTGTTGTCCAACCAGGACTGTAAGAGCTACTGGGGAAGCAACATCCATGATGTCATGATTTGTGCTGGTGCTGCTGGTGCCTCCTCTTGCATGGTAAGACTATCTTCTCTTCCTCACTTCCTCAATTTCTCTCAATATAACTCTCTCACCATAACTCTCTTGTCCATTTGTCTGTTCAGGGTGACTCTGGTGGTCCTCTGGTGTGTCAGAAGGGTGATGTCTGGACACTGGTGGGTATTGTGTCCTGGGGAAGCAGTCGTTGTGACACCAGTATACCTGGTGTGTACGCCCGTGTCACTGAGCTACGCGACTGGGTGGATCAGATTCTGGCTTCCAACTAAACACACAAAATGTATAGAGATTCCTCAACATTACTAAACAGCAGCTAACAAAACAATTTCTACGACAGCCACTCAAGGCTGATGTTAAAACCATCTTAAAACCATCATTGTGGTCAAACTAATGCTATGAGAGGCTTATTGCTCTTACAGAATGTCTGTAATAGTTAAATAAATACATACAACATATCATTTTATAGTGGGTTTTCATCGTGTTAGAAATTAGCAAATGGGTACAATACTTTCCTGGAGAACACAAGATGGATTTTACTTGTCATACGCAGATTTGACAGAGGAGGGCGCTAAAGACTCACACAAAGCGTCATATTTACTAACTCAGTATATTTTGGCAGATCAGGCTACTTCTTTTCATCAATACAATCTATGTTTTCTAGTATGCATGCATTGTGAAAAACAGTTAAAAGTTTTTAATTTCCAATAGGCAGTCTTTTGTTTATACTTACTTAGAGCTTTCAAATCTATCAAAGTGAGAATGGGCTGTATTATATTAGAAAAAAAATAATTCCCCTGTTATTCTGTGGTTATTTCAAACATAAACCTAACTGAAAGATGTTTTTGTCTATACATATTTTGGTGTGTTCAGGTTCAGTCTCAATCAGTCTGTTAAATATGAGGTAAAACGCCATATAAGGTGTCTCCATGGCAACCTCCTGATCTTCCTTAAGACACATTTACAACAGTGGAGTGAGTTGTTTCAACAAAAGGACAAAAACAAAAGATAGTGAAGGGATGAGACAAATTATAGAATAGGAGAAGCTCTCATCTTGCCACTCTGTTAAGACTGATAAAAATACAATACCCCAGTAACCACTTCTTAAATTCAAGCATACATTGATTTGCTAAAAGCTTGGACTCTTCAGCTCTTGGTTAGACATTGGTTGAATAACACTTTAAATTTTTAAAACATGACTGTAGTTTCAAGGTGAATGTCGCCTTGAGGTCACTCTGAATCAGAACCGAGCAATTGTGGAGCTTTGCTTTTTATAGTTTGCTTGCGTCATCCACCTTTCATCTACCATCCAGTTTTGTGTTCTTGCAAGGCTGATCAGACCAGAATTGAACATTTGAGATTAGTAGAAGGATCATGTGAGTTCAAGGCCACTGAGAACAGCTGGATTGACTGGAAGATAATATAGAATAACTCTTGCCGATTTCCCCATAGGACTGACTCCAGTATTGAGAGGGTTCAGTGGATCACAGAGCATGGCAATAATATCTGTGGCTCTGCCTCTCCATAAACCTCTTGTAGTAAGAGATTCATGGGAGTATATTTTGTTTTTGGACATTGGTTGTTCGGACATTTCAAAGGAATTTCACAAATCCAATTCTCACAATCAAATAGAGGAAGTTTGAGTCACCTGTGGGAAAAAAGTGATACTTTGTACATTTCAGAAAAGATTTTGATTTAAATTGCCTCAGTTGAGCACTAAATTAATGGTATCCCATTTCCAGTTTCTCTACAAGTATCTGCAAATGTGCACTAACAGTTAACAATTACAGTTACACTATAACAATCAATATAGTCAATATGCATTAAGAATCAGAAATAAATAGAATCCAGTCTCATAAAACATCTACAAAAAATCATATAATGGAAATAGATTATTTTAACTTGTTAATGCAATTCATAAATATATTATATTTCATTGTTAATTATATGTATAATTTATAATTTACCAACATTAACTGAAATCTAAAACAAATACTATCTGAGAAAGTAACATTAATAAATGCTGTGTTAGTTGATGATGCCCAATGCATTAACCTCTGTTAACGAACTGAACCTTATTGTAAAGTGTTACCACCATTTCTTCTTTGAGATGTCCTGTCAAGAATGGATACAGAAAAGAAAAAAGAAAAAGATGTGAGGCAGTACCTATAATTATCCTGGCACTGAGGTGCATATGAACATTTTAATTTGATTGTCAAGGATGTGAAGAGTATTTCTTTACTGAAGAGAGTACATTCAGTCGCTACTTTATTGTATATATGTATACACATACACATACACATACATATACAGTACATACATATATATATATATATAAATATATATATATATATATATATATATATATATATATATTGCTGTACATTTCTTTTTACAAATTATGAATCGTCCCCTTCAGTGTCTCCCTTTTTTCACTCTTTCATTTCATTTATATCACTCAGTCTCAGCTCAATAGTCTCAGTCATTTCTTTACATCACTCTACATTTCTCTTTTTTCTTTTACCTCATTTCTATCTCGGGTTTGAGTCCTCCCTAATGTGTGCCATAATGAACTTGAGGCGCTCACTCGATCCTCTATGAACCATATAGTTTTGTGTGTGTGTGTGTGTGTGTGTCGAGGCTTTGAAAAAAAAATTAATGTCTGCTTTAAAAACTGACTGTACTGTGCAACACAACCACATTGGTCGTGTGTTTGCATAACCTCAGCAACATGCCACTTCAACAACCCTCAAAATGAGGAGTATGGAAACATCAATTATGTTGACAGCTCTTAACCTTATTCTAGGTATCAGAACACTATGACGCTCATTCAAAAGGCAAATAGGAATAATGACAGAGATGAACACACACAAACCAACTCACAACTCAACAAAACAATTTTGGTTTCTAATTCTGGTTATTATACATAAACAAATTTGAACAGGAGTTTTCAAATTCTGTGTACCAGATAAACCCAATGGGATTAGAGAAGATGCTTTTTAAATCAAACACGACAATACAAAAAGATTAAGTGTATGGCAGAAAGAGTACAGGGAGAATGTTGTATAAAGAGGTAATTTGGAAACCTTGTTTGAAGGGAAGGCAGAGCATTCATCACACCCCCTCCCCGAGGTAGATGTTCTAAACAATCACCTTGAATAAAGACAACCAAAAGCCTTTAAAATAACATTTAACTGAAAGAGCTTCTCCCGCCCCATGGGCACAGAGGATTTTTTCCAAAAGCTTGTGCCAGCTATTTTCTAGCAGCTGGAAACATTATCACTCTTACCCAGCCCTTAAACATCTCAGTCCCCTCTCCTATCAGTCACATCCCTGCTATAACACATTGCAACACTGCATGTTCCTCTCCTTGACTTCCTTCAATGTTTATTTTCACAATGCTGTGTGGAAATGCTCGTTGACTGCCGCACAACCTTGGTTTACAAAGATGAACTGATTTAAGGGTGAAATGTCTGAATCTGAAATATAAGATACAAATACGTTTTATCAACACTATAAAAAAAAAGTTGCTGCCTTAAATTGTTAAGTACAATCAATATATCATATATTTTGATGAGTTAAAGCAATGTAAATACATATGTTGTCATAACTTATTGATCATATAATTTTTTATGCTACGCACCATTGTGGTTATTTTTCAAAATTTCTGTCTGTGCTGGGAGAAAAAAATAGATAATCAGATCAGTCAGGTGAGGAAAGTGTTAGTCTAAAAATATGTCTTAAGTAATTGTCTAATGCTCAATGTTTCAAGCAATAATGCCCTTAACAATCAACTGTTCAAACCACTTACAGCTTACCTACTTACAATATATCTAAAATTCTGCATGAACCTCCAATTGCTATCACACATGAAACAGATTTACTGTAAAAACTCACACCTCATCCTTGCCACTTCACCTATCTCTCTCAAAATGTCTACTTCATTTATATCAAAGAGGATAATGTCCATATACTTCTCAAAAGACAAAACATGAGCTGCAAGGCCTGATAAGACGACACCAGCTGTGTTTATACATCTATTCAAACAATTACTGTCCCTAAGCTCCTAGCTTCAGTGATTCTAAAACCAGTGATGCAGAGAGTCCTTAGGGGGTGGACAGCAAGAATGTAGGCTGTTACTGTAAAATATTTCATTTTAAATTTTGTTTTATATTAATTGGTTATTTTAGTTTATTTTGTGTATCCTATTACAATTTTATTAATGCATCGCATACTTACATCAGATGAATAGGCAATGCTCTCTTTAAAGAGAGCTGTGCACAACACAATTTTATACACGTATGAAGCTGGTAAAAACTATCTATCAGCAAAACAGAAATATTATTCTGTCTGTAAGCTTGGTTTCCTGTTTGACTTTAACTGGATTCAGTACTTAGTTTTGACCGTTATGGATAATGAAACCAGACAAAGGAGTTCAAGTGCTTCTAAACTGATGGATAAAGTTTAACATTGACCTAAATAGGTCATGGGTTCGATTCCCAGGGAGTGCAATCAGTGAATGAAGTGTCTTTCACTTAGGCCTAAAGTGTTTGCCAAATGCTTAAATGGGATTGCAATACAGTATTTGAGGTGATTTGCTAAATGTTTGAACTGGACTACAAAATGTATAAATGTTACTGTTGTGGTGTATATGTTTTCAATTTTAGAAGTTGCATGTCAGTGGTAATTTCCAAATTAACATGTTTGACATCAGTATTGTTAAAAAGAATACCTACATTTGTACTTGGTACTACTCTCCTACTTTGTGCCAATGTGATACAGGCAAAACTATTGTTTTTTTCAAGCACATGTCAATTTTGAGATTTTGGGCTATTTTGCTTCCATAACATTTTGCTTCCAGAACATCTTCTTTCAGACCAAAATATGCATTTAAGTGTTTTCTTATAGAGGAGGTAAAAACTAGCATACACATAGCCTACTGTATATAAACTTTTAAGTTTTATTCATATCTACAGTATATTCTGAAGGTTTTTACAGAGGGGTTTGTTCATAAATGTAGCTTGATTTAATGCTAAAGACAATTTTTGAATTTTTTTCTGGCTGTTGATGGTATTTTCTGATTTAAATGTAGTGATAAAAATACATTAAATCCTCTCTGTTAAAATTCTAATATGTCAACAAAATTATCATTTTAAACCGGTCTTTATCCAGTTTTCGGGCTTCTGTTCTGAAAATGTATGCAAATTTGTGCATTTTTAATCAGATAATACCGATACAGATCATTTTTATATTTAAACATAACATTCCAGAAAAATAGTAATATAAAACAATGTCTTAGTGTGTTCAACTGGGGAAGTATGGTCATATCTATTAATTCTTTTCTTTTTTTCACCCTATTCACTTGTGGTGTGTGGTGTCATGTCCCATTCCCTTACCTCCTGCTACTTGCTTCTGAGGGGAACAGTGCTACACCTCTGCTACACTTGGCAAATACATCAGAATGCAATTTGTGAACTTTTGCTCTGAGACAAGTAAATATAACACCATCTTTGAGTCAGTGGATCACAAACACCTGGGCTAAAACCTGTAAAATTCCATATGAGCACTAGAGTGCCTCAGGGCTGCTCGTTTTACCTCTTGGAAATTAACCCACCTCTTCTAGAAAATAGGTGCAGCTGCGGTTATGACTGAATCACTCAAGTTCCTTGGGACCACCATAACCAATTAAATAACCACAGCACATCACCACACTGGAAAAAAGGACACAAGTGATCATGATCCTAAAAGATCACTCCAGTTCCTATCCTCCAATGCATTACAGTCTGGTTTTGCTCTTCCCTTGTCTCCTCAATGGGAAATCTGCCACATGTTGTCTGATGAGAAGAACACAGTGCCAGAACAAAGTTGTGTGCCTTGAACAACCACTGTTTGCAGGTGTTTCAGAGCTATTAAAACCAACACACATAACCTTCGACCCTTGAGAAGTCAGACTAAAACAAAGTCTGAGAATTCCAATAACCATCCCAGATACAGTTGCATATTAATTTCCTACAACAAATATCATGTACTGACAGAGCACATTGTTTTTTTTTGTTTGTTTTTTTGTTTTTTTTTAGCTCCACACTCATTGTATAGAAAAGAGTAGCTTCAACATTATGGAAAAATATCCCTCCTTGCCTAGAGCTAAAAGTGTGAAAGATGCAGGAAAGTGTGCATATCAGAACACCAGCATATTTAAAAAAAAATATTCCACTTTGAATGATTCTCCCATATCTTTTTAAAGCAATTTTCACTGAACTTTAATATTCATTGCCACATTGCTTTTGCAATTATAATAAGACACCTTCATGGATTAATCTATTCATTTGGCTTTAGACAAAAGTCTTAAGTCTATTATACTTTACCTGACCTTTGCGGTTTTGCTTTAAGTGCAAGGCTTTCTGCATTCATTCTTTTGATATCAATCAAATCTTTTCATAGTTTTCATTAACACAGTTACTTCTTGTTTTATAAATTAATATCAGGTGTAGGCATATACAACAATGTTAAAAGCTTTTTTTTGTAAATGTTTTTTCCCCCCTTCAAGAATCCTTTCTATTTAATATGATTTGTAAATGGGTAATATAGCAGGTGTGTTATAGAACATTTCCCTAGAGTACAAAGATTGCATTGTTTTCACAAAGACTTTTGTTTCGCATAACAAAATGGAACATTCTATTCAGGAACATATTTTAAAACTGCACAGTAACAGCTGCTATAAAATCCCGGAAACAGTGTAAGGATATTCTTCTTTTATTGAGTTCACTGAACACTCTTGCATCATTTTATTAAGGTTATTTGTGTGGGTGGAACGCTGCTTGTGTTAGTAGGTTCTTATAAAGAACAGGACTGAACTACTGAAACTTAAGAAAAAAAAAATATTTTGACAAATCAGTACTGTGAGTTGTGGATATCAGCAGGCTAGTAGGCTAGGCTATGCAGATCAGATGCAGCATACAAACAAGCAAGTCACTGAGTCTGCGCCTGGTTATCTGTATCGTCTTGACACCTAGATAATGTAAGAACAAGCGTAAAGGTCCTCTGAATTTTTCTAAGCCAAGTTCATAATGACATAGCCTACACAAACATGATAGTGTTCTTTGACCCAACGACATAGTTATCGTTATGACAAGTAACATATAGTTAATAGGCCAATTAATCTTCAGATAAGCTATGCCATAATAATAGTGAATCGATCATGACCAAATCACGACAAAGGATCTTTTAACGCTTCCGGGCGAAAATTTTCCCCCTTGAGCTGGTGCCAGTGTTCCAGCGTCTTCCCTGGAAAGAACACGCGCCAGTGAATGATGTGCGTTCTCTCTAGTGCTTCATACCCAGCCGGTGCATTTCCCAGCGTAACTGGAGTACTCCACAACCGAGCCAAGGATTTGTCAGCGCGCGCTAACTTGAGAAAATGAGAAACCAAACTGGGGAGTGATTGTTCTGTGCTTCTGAACGGACTTATGTTCTTTTGTTTCGACCGGTCTTCTCGAATCCTTGTAAACATGGTGTTATCCCGAAATGAAACAATCTGGACAGAGGAGCATATGGACACGAACCAAACGACCGACACTTTTGGTCCGGAGATAGTGATTGTGCCCGTCATTTTTGGATGTATATTTTTCTTGGGAATCGTTGGAAACACTCTAGTGATGGTTGTTATTGGGAAAATAAAGTCAAGGCGCTCGAGAAGTACCACTAACATTTTCATCATAAATCTCAGCATAGCAGATTTATCTTTCCTCCTGTTTTGCGTCCCGTTTCAGGCCACCATATACTCACTTCCCGAGTGGATCTTCGGGGCGTTTCTGTGTAAATTTGTGCACTATTTTGTTACGGTCAGCATGCTGGTGAGCATTTTCACGCTCGTGGCCATGTCCGTGGACAGGTACATTGCCGTGGTGCTCTCCAAAAAGTCCCCCTGTATTCGTAACCGGAGGAATGCGCTCATTGGCGTTTGTGTTATTTGGATGCTTTCCTTTATCTTTGCAGTCCCGGTTGCGCAGCACCAAATTTTGACGGATCACCCTAAGGCTCCCAATAGCACGTTCTGCTGGGAGATTTGGACCGAACGGGTGGCCAAGCACACTTACAAAGTGACCATTCTCGTTATAGGGTATCTGTTACCGCTGGTTTTGATCACATGCTGTTATGCCAAGGTAAGGATTCGACATAAGATAAAAGATAAAATCTTGTAGAACTATCGAGGGAGGACTTATACCTGCTACAAAGCTATAAGTTTCATGTTGTAGCCTATCTGATTTATCGTTTAAAATGAAAGTGTGAGGATGAGAGGGTTTTCTGGAGCGTCTAAGAAATTATTAAATGAAAACCACTTGGCGCGTGATTGCTTACTCAGAACTTACTTTTTATGACAGTGTGCGTTTCCTCTAACTCGTGTCAACATGATTATGACAATTGCCATAATAATTCACCATGGAGTCATTCCGTGTCAAATCAACCGAATTTCAGAAATTTCCCCGCTCAAATCTTTGGTTTTGTTATTCTTGTGTTGTTGTTGATGTTTGCTCCAAGTTTGCATGCCTGCAACATAATAACTATTAAATATATCTTAATAACCTTTTAGATTCCAATTATTAACAAACGTATATCTTAATTTTTAAGGCCCAATATGGTTCATTTCCAGAGACATGGGGATCTTAATGTAGCTCCATGAGTAAATTGGTAACTGTACACATTTTCAGTGTTCAAAAACCAAATGTGTCACTCTGCATAAAGCCGATACTTTTTTCCTTTAAAGAGGACTATCTGAAGAAAAAATTATGTTGAAACAAATGCATATCATTTTTTTCTATCAAAATAATTGCATAGAATATATCTGTTTGAGTGCCATAAATTTGTGCCAAAAAGTTTGTGTGCCTGTCACTCAAAAAGTATTACAATATCAATATCCTTAAAGATTCTAATTTTTAATAAATTTTTCTTTTGTAATCTTTATTTTTAAGGCCTTACATAGTTCAAACCCCATAGATATGGGGATCCCAATGCGAATATGTCCAAATTATTCAATTTTACCCATTTTAAATGGTCGAAAACAGAATGTAGGATACTTTTCAAACAGCTGCTTATTGTTCCGGTTTCACAGACAAGGCTTAGACTAAGCCAGGATTAGGCCTTAGTTTAATTAAAACATTTAAGTAGCTTTTTTTTTTAAATGTGCCTTAGAAAAAAACAGTACTGGTGTGCATTTTGAGACAAAACAATGCAGTGACATATTCTAAGATATTCTAAGCTTAATTTTTTAGACCCATATGGTTAATTTCCAGAGATATGGGGATCTCAATGTGGCTCCATGGGTAAATTGTACAAATTGTCAATGGTCAAAAACAAAATGTGAGTCACTTTGCATACAGCCGATACTTTTTCTTTTAAAGAGGAATATCTGAAGAACAAAAATGTTGAAACCAGAAATGTATCTCATTTTTTCTATCAACACAATTGCATAGAATATACCTGTCTGAATGCCAATAATATTCTTTTTACAAAGTTTGTGTGCCTGTAACTCTAAAAGTATTAAAGATATCTCAAAACAGTCCTAGATTCTCATTCTGAAGAAACTTTTCTTTTGAGAAAAGAAATCTTAATTTTTAAAGCCGTATATGATTCAATCCCACAGATATGAAGATCTCAATGTGGCTCAGTGTTAAAATAGAAATGTATCTTGTTTGCCTCTTATGTGCCAAATATATATACAGTCTTTTTCAGAAGTTTGCATGTCTGTTACTCACGAAGTGTTAAAGATATCTTAATATAATTTTATTTTCATTTAGATTATTGTTCCTATGAAACTTTTTTGGAATCTTAATTTTAAGACCCTATATGATTTAATCCCATATTGGGATGTCAATGTGACAGCAGTTATTATACTGTGTATTTTGAACTCTTGGTAGCTTCAGAAGCTGTTAAAATGAACAAAATTCCTGTATCCAAATATCCCTGAAACTGATTCAAATATAGATTCTTATAAATACAGGTTTGAGAGCAAATTAATGTGCCTCAACTTGACCATTTCAGTGTATTGTTGGCACTCTGAGAGGTATGTTGTATGCAATTAATTTGATAGAGTTAAACAAGATACATTACAAGTAGTATTATTTGTTCTTCAGACATTCCTCTTTAAACACAATTCCCCAGTTTCACAGACAAGGCTTAAGAGACCAACTGAAAAGTTTAAGAACAAAATTCAAAAAGGATATTATGAGATCTGTAATACTTATTCAGTTACAGGCATGCAAACTTCGGGCAAAAAAAAACAAGAAGTGCTTTTTCCCATTTTTGAACTGTCACCGTTGGCATATAATGCAACAAAGATTGTAAAAGTCAACAGATTTTACTAATAGACCTACCAATCTCTGTGTAAAAAT
Organism: Abramis brama; assembly: GCF_963993115.1. NCBI lineage: Eukaryota > Metazoa > Chordata > Actinopteri > Cypriniformes > Leuciscidae > Abramis > Abramis brama. The sequence continues at coordinate 28,271,862 of NC_139965.1, read as the reverse complement.
ACTGTAAAATAATGATGCATGTAATATGGCTCCAAATCTCAGGTGAAAATTTTCATTTGAACCCCCTCTACAAAATAGAGAACTACTTCTTCAGAAAATAGGCTTTCTTCTTCATTTATGAAAAAAAAAAAAAGAATAATCATTTTTAATCAGGGACCTCTGGTTGAGTGGACATGGAATGACCCTATGGGCATTGGCAAAATAACCGTGGTCATAACTCAAGAACTTTTACAAACGTGCTCGAGAGCATTCATAGTTTATTCAAGGATGCAACAGATGGCCATGCGCCCACACAGAGTGTTTGGTGGGCACTTCATAATTCATTCCCTTTGGATTCAGAGATAAAGTTACCTACATATAGTAGCCTAAGATTATCCAAATGTCACGAGAAGATAAATCTTTTCCAGACTCCTCATAATCTGTTTGCTTCTAGCAAAGCTGGAAGTTATCTGCAGTTGCATGTGCAGTGACCTCATCGTAGAAAATCATTAATGTGCATCTGTTCCCCTTCGTCAGCTCACTATTACGTACGTCAGAATTGATTCTGACGAATTGGGATCTCGCTCAAGAGCGTATCCAGTTCGAGTGTAACTAAACGAGCCAATGCACATTGGCATGCGATAATTGCACCAGCTGCTGTGCATCGCGGCGCGAGCATATAATGAACGGCAGGTGCATCACATCCTTGTCTTTCGCTTCGGAGCCAGACGGTGAATGCTGTTCCTGCTCTGCAATCTTATCTGAGAGTTGTTTAAACTTCAAAAGACGAGTCTGCTTCTTCAGGACAGCGGCAGCAGCGCCAACACAGATTTGAATGTTGCGATATGATTTTGTCAAAGGTTTAGTAGACAGATGAAATGGAGGAAGATCACGTGGGTGTTTGAATCGAGATCACAGTCTTTTAAAGATGAATCGTGCAGTGTCTTAAGCCGCGTTTCCACCGCAGGAACTTTCCTAAGGAACTAGGAACTTTGGGCTGGTACTCGATGTGTTTACACCGCAGGAACCAGGGTCTAAATGAAGTTCCGGGTAAATATTTCCCCCTCCGATAGTCCCTGCTCACGAGGTAGTACTTTTTCAAAGTTCAGGAACTTTCAGGGGTGGGACTTGTGTGCTGCACAAGCTGATTGGTTGTGTTCACGCCGCATTTTGGTTGGATGACTCCACGCAGCATTTTATTTATTTTTAACCTCACTTTTTAAAAAATCTATTGCGGTTCGTGTCGTGGCTTCATGCAGTAAGAGTTGTCTGTCTGCAAATATGGAATTTAATTAAAAAAACTGGTGGACTGGCGACGAGTTTCAGGCTTTATTTTGTGGAAGAGGAAACTTTCTGCGCGTTCGTCCCAGCCATCTCACGGTCAATGTCCGCAATAGCTGATAACATACAAATTTTATATCTAACGTTAGCATTACGAGCTTACTGAACACGCTTTATCAGTGCTCGTCTCTTTTCTGCCACAGCTTTTATTATTAAGTCATTATGTTTACACATTGTCATCTATTGCAAGGCACTCCAAACCATGTTATAAATTTACTAACAGGATTGAAATAGCGCTTTGAGGTTAGTAACAAACAACTATTTACAAGACTGTCACTATTTATGATTGATAGACTGGGTTCAGGCTTTTTTAAGCGTATTTGCGAAAGAGGGAATTTTTGCGCGTTCGTCTCTGGCATCTCACAATAACTGATAACATGAACATGCGTTGTCTAATTTTATACGCATACGAGCTTTCTGAACACGCTTTAGTATCAGTGCTCGTCTATTTTGTTTTGTTAATTACCTCGTTAGTAAACCAATACATAACTGCAGCACAGTTTGAATCTCCTCCATACTTATTATAAATGTGGCGCTCAAAACTGATTACTGTCTGTCGCAGACTGGGAGGAGCAGTTGCGCGCAGTTTACCTTCCCGGTACTTTAGACCGCGGTGTAAACGCAGAAAGCAACCGGTCTGGGGCAAAAAAAGTTCCTGGGAAAAAAGTTCCTGGGACAAATTGTTCCGGGTAATTTCGGTGGAAACGCGGCTTTAGTGTCTTATCTCTCTCTCAGCATATGAGTAGCGCGAGGGCTTTTCTATGCATTCACGCGTCCACTTGAAAGGGATATTACGTCACTCAGCACTCAAAGATAACGACACATTTCATCCTCTGTTGAAACGAAAGTGGCTAACTTCTGTCAACCTCATTTATAAGCAAGGACAAAAATAAAGCAATTTAATTTGAATTAATATCGATTCTGTAATAAAAAAAATCGATTTTAAAATCATAAAAAAAAAAAAAAACCGCGATACCTAGGTGAATCGATTTTTTTTCTCCCAGCTCTATTTCCTATCCTCATATGACGGCCACGATCACGGTTTCACATGCCTGGGCTTAAGCGTGTTGAGACTGGGTTCGTGGGTGGTTCATGTTCTCACATGAGAGCATGACCACGTCGGCAAGTTGTTTGTCTCCCCTTTCTCGTAAAGGCTGGAGCTGCTCAGCGTGCCACGTGCCGTCAAGCTGCTGGCCAACAGTGCTGGTTGTCACGTCAACCCAGCGCGCGTCGTTCGTTTCAGGTCTGTGGACGGGGCCTCAACTGCATTGGCACATCAATTGCCTCGAGTTGCTCACAGTACGCCTTGCGCTGGGCCGCCTCAAAGGGCCACTACATGGCAAGCACGTACTTGTCCATAAGGACAGCACTGCGACCGTTGCGTACATCAACCATCAAGGTGGTCTACGCTCCCACCGCATGTCGTAACTCGCCCACCATCTCCTCCTGTGGAGTCAGAAGCATCTGAGGTCGCTTCGTGCCATTCACATCCCTGGCGTGTTCAATCGTGCAGCCAACGAGCTCTCATGACAGCTTACGCTTCAGGGAGAGTGGCGTTTCCATTCCCAGGTTGTCCAGCTGATATGGGACTTCTTCGGAGCCGCTCAGATAGATCTGTTTGCCTCTCCGGACTCGACCCATTGCCAGTTGTTTTATTCCCTGACCGAGGGGACCCTCGGCATGGATGCACTGGTGCACAGCTGGCTCCGGGGCCTACGCAAGTTTGTGTTTCCCCCAGTGAGCCTTCTCGCACAAACACTGTGCAAAGTCAGGGAGGACGAGGAGCAGGTCTTGTTAGTTGCGCCGTATTGGCCCAACCAGACCTGGTTCCCAGAACTTATGCTCCTTGTGACAGCCCCTTCTTGGCCCATTCCTCTGAGGAAGGACCTGCTTTCTCAGAGACGGGGCAGTCTATGGCACCTGCGTCCAGACCTCTGGACTAGGTGGCCTACCCCAGGTGGTGGTAGACAACGAGCCCCTCAACGAGGTGCCTCTATGCACTGAAGTGGAACCTGTTTGTTGAATGGTGTTCTTCCCACCAGGAAGACCCCCAAGGATATCCGATCAGAGTCGTGCTTTCTTTCCTGTAGATGGGTTGAAGCGAAGGCTGTCTCCCTCCACCCTCAAAGTGTATGTTGCCGCTATCGCTGCACATCACGATGCAGTTGAAGGTAAGTAGTTGGGAAAGCATGACTTGATCGTCAGGTTCCTGAGGGGAGCGAGGAGACTGAATCCGCCTCGCCCCCCTCTATACCCTCTTGGGACCTGTCTCTGGTGCTCAGCGCACTGTAGAGACCTCCCTTCGAACCACTGCAGTCAGGTGAGTTAAAGATCCTGTCACTAAAGATAGTGCTCCTGACTGCTCTAGCTTCCATCAAGAGGGTAGGGGACCTGCAAGCATTTTCGGTTGACGAATCATGCCTAGAATTCGGGACGGCCAACTCTCACGTTGCTCCCTTCAGGGACCAGGTAGTGAACCTGCAAGCGCTGCCTTCGGAGGAGGCAGACCCAGCCCTAGCTTTTCTCTGTCCCGTCCGCTCCTTGCAGTTATACATGGACAGAACGCAAAGCTTCAGGACCTTAGATCAGCTCTTCGTCTGTTACGGAGGCCAGCAGAAGGGAAAGGCTGTCTCCAAGCAGAGGTTAGCCCACTGGATAGTGGTTGCTATTGTTTTGGCATATCAGTCCCAAGACATGCCTTGCCCTTCCGAGTTGCGAGCACACTCAACTAGAAGTGTTGCTTCCTCCTGGGCACCTCGCTGACAGATATATGTAGAGCTGTGGGCTGGGCAACACCTAACACGTTCGCTAGATTCTATAGCCTGCGTGTAGAGCCGGTATCTTCCTGTATACTCGCCCCCAGTGGCCAGTAGCGCAAAGGACCCGTTCTTAGTGTCGGCTTGCAACGCCACTCCCGCCCCGCTGGGCCGGATACATGCGTCTATTTGCTCCAGTAGTGTTCCCCAGAAATGGATAACCCTGTTGAGTTCCTCCGTCACCCCTGTGGCAGTCAGACGTTGCAGAGCGTCTGACGCCAGGCCTACACTCGTATGCATTGTGGAACCTGTGCTAGGCTGAGTGTCCATATGTAGCGGTCCCTGCGGCGACCCCATATGTGTATTCCTCCACGATCAGCTCATCTGCGGATTAGCCCATGTCTTTCCCTCGACAGAGCCCGCTCTGTCATCTCTGCTGGTGTTCTTTCCCCCCAATAACTAGGCTGGAACCACCCCAGAGACTGCCATAAGTTGTACTACCCTGCTTGGCTAGTCCATATGTGTAACCATCACAATGCCTCCCTCTGGGGTAGGATGTGGCTTCCGCAGCACAGTTGCTGAGCTTCCGCTGTATGGCAGAGTCACAAGTTCGGCTCCTCAGCGGAAAAACAAGGATGCGATGCACCTTCCGCTCATTATATGCTTGTGCCGCGATGCACAGCAGCTGGTGCATGCCAATGTGCATTGGCTCGTTTAGTTACAGTCGAAGTGGATAGGCTCTTGAGCGAGATCCCCATTTATCAGAATCACTTCTGACGTACATTTCTGTTCCCTCCTCGGGGAACAATGGTTGCCATACGTAACCGAGACGTTTTCAATAACAGTACAGTAATTGTGGAATTATGACCAACAATCAATATCGCCATGCTTGGACTGTGACCAATACTTTGCGGTTTAGCCGTTTAGATAAACATTAAATCAAAATAGAGGTATATGGATTTTAGTTCATATGTGTTAGTTTTGAGTATCTATACTTTGTAGTCATATGTTAACAAAATTTACTTTTAGCTAAAATATGCATTTTCAAATTTACAGACTTTATCTTTTGGACCAGAAATGTTGATAACTCATCTTGGACCATAAAAGTTTTGGTCCAGTCAGATTCTTATAATGAGAATGTCTCTTTGTTCTAAACCCCATTGCAACTGACTAAAGCCCCTTTCACACAGAGATTCCAGAAAATACACTGTGTCCCGGGATTTGTCCTGGGATCGCTTGATTTTGGTTCATTCACACTGCCAGTGATTTTCTGGAATTTGTGCGTGCGTTCAACTTCACACACATTCCGTAAAGATCCCGTAAAGACGTGACATCAGGATGTCGTCATTTCTTTGTTACTTGACGAACACAAACTTTCTTCTTTGAGTGCTTCTCAATACTCAAATTTATGCTTCCTCGTTTCCTCGCTCCTATATCCTCCAATGGTGGAGCTAAGATGTGATGAAAGGAATCGAGGAAAGGAAACAAGGATGCACAAATATGAAAGGAGAAGCACCCTTTGTTAATGTGCAATGTGAACATTGATCTTCATTTAAAACCCCCAAAGAGTCGACATATGCGTCATCACTACGACACACCCCTTATGGCATTGGTCCTGCCTTTTGTTGGAATGGATAACAAAAAAAATTTATAAAATAAAAAACTGGATGACTAGTAATTTCCTACTACTTAATTCTGACAAAACAGAAATTCTAATTATTGGACAAAAAACTTCCTCACGTAATAACCTAGAATACTGTCTAACACTTGATGGCTGCTCTGTCAAGTCTTCGTCGTCGGTTAGGAACCTGGGTGTGCTCTTTGATACCAATCTTTCATTTGAAAGTCACGTGTCTAGTATCTGTAAAACCGCATTTTTCCATCTTAAAAATATATCTAAATTACGTAATATGCTCTCAGTGACAAATGCAGAACAATTAGTTCATGCATTCATGACATCAAGGCTAGATTATTGTAATGCTATTATGGGTGGTTGCCCTGCACACTTAATAAATAAACTACAGCTGGTCCAAAATGCAGCAGCTAGAGTTCTTACCAGAACCAGGAAGTATGACCATATTAGCCCGGTTCTGTCAACACTGCATTGGCTCCCTATTAAACATTGTATAAATTTTAAAATATTGCTGATTACTTACAAAGCACTAAATGGTTTAGCTCCGCAGCACTTGAGCGAGTTCTTAACGCATTATAGTCATTCACGTCTAATGCGATCTCAAAATTCCGGCCAGTTGATAATACCTAGAATATCAAAATCGACTGCTGGCGGTAATCCTTTTCCTATTTAGCACCAAAACTTTGGAACAGTCTTCCTAACATTGTCCGGGAAGCAGACACACTCTGTCAGTTCAAATCTAGACTAAAAACACATATCTTTGGCCTAGTATACACATAAAACATTATAGACATCTATAATTCAATGTTAGGCTGCATAGTTTAGGTCAGCCGGAACCGAGAACACTTCCCATAAATCCTGATGTACTTGTTACATCATAAGAAGGATGGCGTCTACGCTAATATTAGTCTCTCTGTTTATCCCAAGGTTTACCGCAGTCCGCCATATCCAGATCTGATGGTGGACCTGCGCCTGGACACGACGACAACACAGTCCTGAAGTGTCAATTAGTTTCTCCCCTGTGAAGGCCTCCTTCCCTTCCCTTTACCTCTGTACGAATAAAACGTTGTCATTTTATCTATACAGAGTCACCACGTGGCTACGCGGACGCGATAAATAATTCTGTATTATACATTTTTAAGGCCAGACAAGTAGTTTGTTGAGGGTTGATTTGTAAAGAAGGACTATACGCCTGCGCACATATATATTCAAACGCGCATACCTATGGACTGAACACATGATGCGCATGTGTGCGATGTCGGTGTTTGCGCAGAGGTTTGCGCAGAGGTTGCGTAGGTTTGCGCAGAGATAACTGATAATCATTTGCAGCTTGGAACCTATTTATGGGAGTGCGTTCTCGAGCCACCAGGCACTGTTTTGGGCGGCCGGAACGCGTTGAGGGTTTTCTGTTAGAACGGTGTCGTGTTAGCGGCCCCTAAGTTAATAACTAATGATCTTCGCAACGGAAGTGAATCAATCAAAACTAACTTTAGCTGGACAATAACTTTAATTTAGAGCTGCTGTAAAGCCAAAACAATCTCTGTTACTGTAATTTCCTATTATCACTGTAAAGCTGCTTTGAAACAATTCATATTGTTAAACGTGCTATATAAATGAAGGTGACTTGACTTGACTTTTGTTCACACAGGACGCGTTCCGGGACTGATCCCAGCAATATTAGTTGGTCCCCATCCCAGGATTGATCCCGGAATCAATCCCGGGACGCGTTTGCTTTCACACAGAAGGCACTCTAGCAATTCTATGACAATGTTCTGGGATCAATGTGTGAAAGGGGCTTAACAAGTAGCAAATAATAATTCAAAGACTATGAGCTATTTTCTTTAGATATGAGATTTTTTTCCCAAACAATATTTTCAATAAAGTAAATGTCAACACAGGATAGAAAGCTGTTCCTTTCAACAGATTTCATGCGCTCTTTAAACATTTACATTATGAGTATGGAGATCAGCATTCCATGAAGTGTATGGCTTTTATTTGCTAGTTCAGAAGAATGCCACTAAACATTAGACTACTTTTATTACATTTATTGTGAGTTAGATTGTTTACTCATGCATTTAATGTAATCAATGTATTTATTATGTGTAAATGTCATACTACTGTTTTTGTCATACCTGTTGTAAAAATGTAGTATGTAACCTCTTGTTTAATGGTGGATGAGTAATGGTATACACTCTTAGGCATTAATGTGGCTTTTTTATTCCAGGTATTATATCATCTTCATAAAAAAATGAAAAATATGTCCAAGAAGTCTGAACGGTCAAAGCGAAAGGTAAGAGATTTGTTTTGTGGATATGTGTTCTTTTCCTGGATATGTGTTCTTTTCCTGGTGTGACAACATTTATTAATATTATGGTCTGTGAAACTGGGTTTTGTATGATTTTTACCAGATTTGATGGCAAGCTGCCATGATATTACCACAGAAATTGTGAAAATTCATGCATGGGTATGAAAGGTAGTGGAGCATGACAGACCTCATAAACCTTCATGGATGATATAGTACATTTTTAAATAAACTACAACACATATAATATATAATTTTAAAGGGGACTTATTATGCAGAATTCACTTTTACATGGTGTTTGAACATAAATGTGTCGGCAGTGTGTGTACACAACCACCCTATAATGGTAAAAATCCTCCCACTCCTTTTTTTTTTATTTTTTTTATCCCCATTAATCATAAGCAGTGTCTCAGAATAAGCCATTTGCAGTTTCTATGTAATGTGACGTCACATTGCACAGGCCCTGCCCACGACTGCTGACGGACTCTGCCCTATAAGCATAGACCCCGTCCTGAGTGAGCTGTACACAGTCCGCCATGTTTATCTTCCCAGAGCATTTAACAGCAGCATTCAAGCAAGAAATGCATTCTTATTAAAGCTGCAAACGTTATTCAATCAAGAGCAGTTAGTGATTTTCTGTTTTTCTTTTGTTGTTTGATTAATTTTAACAGCATATATAGCAGTAGGTACAGTATATTACGCTGCTTTCACTTTAATACACATCTACTGTAATATATACACATGCAATTTCTTTACTTGCTGTTTACGTTCACAGACATAACCGACTGTGTTTATGTGAACTTTGTGCATTTTTGACATAACATTGTGTGTATTTGACAGTTTAAGTGCAATAAGACGTGAAAGAGAACTTAGTTTAATACTCAAAGGACGTGCCGTCTGACGTCCAGGTCTCTGAGCGCATGCTTCAGATATGTGCGCTCAGAAAACCATATATCAGAAGTTTAAACTGTCAGAGCTGAATAGGCTTCGCCCTCTTCTGGAAAGCAGGTGTTGACCAGCAGCTCATTTGCATTTAAAAATACATGCTTGAAAACAGCAAGTTTTTCCTTTCATTAAAAAATTAACTTCACATACACATTCTGGACACCTGAGACTTATATTACATCTTGTAAAAAGGGGCATAATAGGTCCCTGTTATTCACATTAACTTCTAGCAATCTGACACTCTTAAATCAGTAATTAATTGCAGTGTAATTTAAGCAGATGAATTTGGACACTTAGCCGCAAATGTATGGATTGTATTGCATTGATGACAAAATACAACACCATGTAGCATCTGCAAACAAATAATGCTGGCACTTTTCACTGAACTAGAGCTCTAGCAGAGAGTAACCATGTCTACTCTACAGTTATTGTGAGGAATTACACGTTCTGCTACGTTTGACAACCAGTGAGTGTTGAACAACTTTACGAACACTAACTCACTTGTGACAGTTCAGACAATTTCCAGTTGTCAATACAATGTTTTGAACAATTTCTTGTTGCCAGTATACTATTTTTGTGCTGCCTCCAGTTGCTAATACATACAATACTGTGACGCCGTCCCGTCTAGAATCTGCTATCAATACCCCAATTCACAGGTGCACGCCAGGGTCTGTATTCACAAATAATTTTATCTTACCACTAGGAGTCTTCCTAAGAGTCCCTAGCCAGGGGCCATGTTCACAAACAATCTTAAGGCTCCTCCTAATGTGGAAATGTAGGGGCAACTCTTAAAAATGAGGGCTCCGTCGCTTTTAATTTTAGTAAATGTATAATCTAAAAGTAAGTCACAAAGCATTTTAACGCTAAAAGTATCTCCTAAAACATAGGACAGCAAAGTCCTCCTGCGGACTTCTAAATCCCTAAGAGAAACGATCCGAAGCATGGCTGCTGTTGTCAATCTGAGTTGCAACTGAGTAAATATACTGAAATATTACAATTACATTGAACTTTTAAAAATGTATCATTTTAAAAGGTGTTTTCTTAGATTTAAACAGTCAGGTTTATCTTTTTTGTCTTATCTTTGGTGGTTCTGTATTATCCATCACTCTATCTGTACATTATTTTGTGGTTTAAATATATCCACTAATTAGTTAAATTGATTATGGAGAAACTGAAGAGAATAAAAACTGATTAGAATTAGCTGTAGGTGTAATACTTGATTGCTATTCATAATACGAAATTTATTTTATAGGCTACACAATACTTGGTAAAAAAAAACACAAAAAAACACACACACACACGTATACATTTCTATCATTATATATTTGTCCTTCCCACTGTCTGCCTACTATGCTTCTCAAACTACTGTGTGTAAATTAAAAGAGCGCACTCATAAAAAGTGACTGGTTTTAAGCCAGAACTCTTAGAAGCTCTTAGGAGAACTCCTAGTGGTAAGATAAAACTTTTTTTTTTTGGTGCATACAGCCCCATGAGTTTTTAAGTATTATCAAGTAACAAGTATTGTGTAGCCTATAACATACATTATGTATAACATAATCAAATATTATACCTATGGCTAATTCTATTCAGCTTCTATTCTATTCAGATTCCCCTAATCAATTAAATAAATTAGTGGATATATTTCAATCACATTTAAAATACTGTATACATAGAGATGGATAATACAGAACCACCAAAGATAAGACAGAAAGGTAAACAACCTTTCACCTGCACATCTCAGCTTGTTTTTCAAAATACCACTTGTTTGATATTTTGTTAAATAATGCAGTGACATTCATGTCTTATTATATAATTATATCTAAAAACTGTATAATGTGGCTGTATAACCCTGGATAACCTGTATAACCCTTCAAGAACATTAATAGTGCACAGCCTGAGCATTTCAGACATATTGACTTTCAAATCCGATATTTTAAATGCACTGCTTGATTAAAACTGACAAATTCATGCATGTCATGCAACCATTGCATCTGTGGTTTTAGCTCCTTACTTAAGATAATGGTCCATAATAGCCAATACGCTCCAGAGTGGTCTCTTGTATCCAGTGGCAACCAAGCAGGGTGTTATGGGGTGGCTGGGGTCAGAAGGGAATTCTAATAACGCTTTTAATCATTGTTGAAAGTAAGATTATCCTAACCTATGTTGGGATCTCTCATACAAAATGCACTAGACCTCAATACAGCTATTTTTATGCTGAGGTGAATTCGACCTTTTAATGTGAGAAAGATTGGTGTTAGAACACAACTACAAATCTGAGATCTGTATCTATAGCAACAAATCAGTAACCTTGGATCCTTTTATAGTAGATGATGTAGTCATCTATTCATGGGTATTATGGGGAAAATGTTTCAGAACATGGATTTGTGGGCTTTCATGTCGGTCAATTATAACTACCATGAAAAGGAGTGATCGCTATCTCGCATGATCCATTGTGTAGTAAAAAAAGAAATTCAGTCTGCAATGTACTGAAATGACTACAACAGGCAGCAAGAGAGTCCAAGAACTTGAAGAGAACAACTTTCACTGGTATTTATATATTGTATTTATGTATTTATTTTTTTGTGGGTATAGGTCTGAAACAATTTCTTGAGAGAATCATGTGAAGTTCTAGCTAAAATATAACATAACATTCAAACTAAATGCTGAAATTGACTTTATTACAATAAACTGCACCTATAGGAGCCTTCACACACACACAAAAAAAGATGCTGCTGCTTGTTGATTTTGGTCTGACCAATTAATTATTATTATTATAAGTTATTTTCGGTTTTTGAGAAAAGTGGGGATACTTGTTAGTGTTTAATGTGCAGTTATGCTGGGGTTCTTGAAGTGACGGACCCAGTGACGGCATCCCAGCAGAGCTCCTTAAACAGGATGGCTACCTGTGTACCAGGATGATTCATCAATATATCCTGCAGGTCTGGGAACAGGAGTGTGTCCCTCAACAATGGAGGGATGCAAACATTGTTTAAATTTTATTTAAAAACAAGGGTGACAAATCTATTTGTAGCAACAGTCGAGGTATGTCGCTGCTAGCTGTCGCAGGTAAGGTCCAAAAATCATGATATGTAGACTGGTGGAAAACCTAACCAAACAAGGTCCAAAAATCATGATATGTAGACTGGTGGAAAACCTAACCAAACATTTGTTGCCAGAGTCACAGTGTGGTTTCAGAAAGAATCGGAGTACTGTGGACATGATTTTCACAGTGAGACAGCTTCAAGAAAAATGCTGTGAACAACATCAGGACCTCTTCATGCCATTTGTCGATCTCTCCAAAGCATTCAACACTGTGAACCGAGAGCTGCTCTGGGACATCTTGACAAAATTTGTCTGTCCAAAAAAGTTTTGTAACATCTTTTTAACTTTTTAAGTACTTTTTAACATCTACCTCCTATGTGTCACAAAGCTTCTGCGTGATAAGCTTGAAAGCAGTAATGGGATCACTGTTGACTTCAGGTTGGATGGAAACTGAAGTGATATGCCAATGGAGGCACCACCTACTATGCCTGTTTTTACCATAGAACAACAACCACTTACAATAGTGCCATCCTTTAAGTATCTTGGCAGCATTGTATCAGAGGACTGCAATCTCGATTACAAAATAAAAAATCGGATAAGGCAAGCCTCTGCAGCCTTTGGCAAACTTTGATGCAAGGTCTTTCAAAATAAGCACCTTCAATTGTGCACTAAAGTTACCATCTATAAAGCTGTCTGCATCACCACTCTTCTTTACAGCTGTCAAGCCTGGGTCATATGCAACCATCACCTAAGGTTGCTGGAGCATTTACATTTAAGGTGCTTGCAGCGAATCTTGGGGATCACATGCTATGACCATGTACCACATTCTGAAGTGCTTGCTAGAACAAACTGCAAGAGTATGGAGGCAACAGTCACTGAACATCAACTACGCTGGCTTGGGCATGTTATTAGGCTGCCTCAAGATCGTCTTCCACGACAAATCCTTTATGGTCAGCTCCATTAGGGCCGCCGTTCTGCAGGGGGTCAGAAAAAGCAGTACAAAGACCAACTAAAAACATCACTAGGAAAGTGTCAAATTAATCCATCATGCCTGGAAGAATTAGCAGCAAACCGAACCACCTGGAAGCAGCTCTGCCACACAGGAATAGTGCAGCTGAAATCTGAGAGAAATATAAGGAAACAACAAAAAAGACTATGGAGACATACAACCATGCCTGCCCCTACAAACTCAGACTTTACTTGCCTAATATGTAATAAAATTTGTGTCATGAAAGAGTACACAGCAAATGAGGTGGAATGTAATTATCGGATACGATGGACTACCAAAGAGAAGACTGTGATCTATTTAATTCAACATCATAAGGACAAACACCAGGTGTAGTATGCCAAAGGAGAATATATTAGCTTTCTTAGCAGATGCTTTATTACCAAACCAATCCATATGAATGTGAACATATCACAATGAGTAGAAGTGTAAGTTTGAGTAAATATGTCTTGACACAAGAAATTTATAACCAAAACAGCTTTAGTGACTCAATAAAAGGTCTGCTGTTTCAATTTCCCCTCCTACTTTAGTGGACAGAGATTAGCACTGAGAAAACTACCCATAATCCCATTATCCAGGGTTATTTGAGTACTTTGTTGTTATTGCTATCTGTAGCCCTAATTGGGGGTCAGTGCTGTCACAGAGCCCAAAACAGCAGGATTAGACAGCCAGATGCTATAATTTTTCCATTAGCCTATTATCTCTATTGGTGGTTACCATGCCTTTTTGTATATTTTTTTCTTCTGCTTCTCGGTGAATGTGATTTCACTAAGTACAACATGTTCCTGGATCAACATCTTTGTTAATCCTGGAACAACATTCAAATCAACCAATCATATTTGAGGGATTGATTTATTTATTTATTTATTTATTTATGTTTAGGCATACAACCAGGTAAGCTTCTACATCAGTGTTATTCGCCTATCCTTTCCTTCTGATTTTGGGGATAAGTTATGGGTAGGGTTTGGTTTAGTGGCAAGGATGGGGTTAGGGCTAAATTTTCGGACAAGAATGTTGTTCCAGGATCAACAAAATAGAGAGGTGCAGGGAGGACGTCAGAACAAGGAAGACTAATTCACCAGTGGTTCCTTCCAGATTTTCCTATGGGTTTTCATAATGGAGTTTTTCAATTTATGAGTAAAATAAAGCCTGTTCTCACTTTGTAGAACTTACGTTGTTTAAAAAAAAATAATTCTACAATGTAAACTACACACACCCATACTGAAAATGCAAATTTTGAAGCTGTTATGTTTATATTTGAAAATGTATGTTTCTAATAAGTAACTAGGGAGGACAGTTTGGGGTGTGAGTGTGTGCAGTTTACGTTGTAGAAAAAAACATCAAAGTATTGTCAAGTTATGTTTACCACAATCTTATTTTACTCATAAATTGAAAAACAAACAAACAAAAAAAAACATAAAAACCCCGTTTTCTTGAAGGAACCAGTCCCTGAGCATCCACAGAAATGGCCAAGCACCCACGAAAAAACCCCACAGATATTCTAAATTTATTTTAACCAATCAAAAAATCGATTGAGATTTGGGAACCTCTCTGATTGGTGGATCTCACATCGGGTCCCGGCGTGTTGTAATACACACAATTTTAAAAGTGTGAAGTGTGTGTGCACCCATCTGCAAAAACATAAATCGCCACATAGGGTCACAGACTTCATTCCCAATTGAACATTTGTTCCCATGTAATTTAATTCATTCCCAATGTCACAGTTCATTTCAGCATACATAAGAATAATATCCAGTCAATATTTGCATCATATTTGCAAAACCAAGCTGTTAAATGAAATATCAATTTCTTTCCCATAGGATGCCTTGTCTAAGTTAGCTTGTGTAATTGGAGCTTAGAGAAAAGTAATTTATCATATTTCTACATTCCTCATAGATGACGCTAAAAGACAATGGGTTGACACTGGGTTGAGCCTGTTGGGTAATTTTTTAGGGGTTATTTTTTCCATGGTTGAGTTTTTGTGTTACCCTGTTAGGTTATATGCTGAGTCAATCTCACTGACCACTGACTGTTGAAACAATGCACGCCTTCCCTACCCTCTGATGCAACAAAAACCCAGTGTTATGGAAACAACCCAGCTGTTAAGTTACACAAGTCAAGTCACCTTTATTTATATAGCGCTTTATACAATACAGATTGTTTCAAAGCAGCTTTACAGTGATAACAGGAAAAATGATGCATTTCGGCTGTTGTTCAGCTGAAGTCAGTTCAGTATTGATTCAGTTCCGTTGTAAAGTTTATTTAATCTATAAAGCATTTCTGCAAAAAAATGTCATCGTCCAGCTCAGTTCAGTATTCATACAGTGGCGTTACAGTCAGATCAAAAATATTGTTGAATATTAATATTTGAACAGAGTGCGGGCTTTTCCGGATAGATCCGTTTTCAGCGACTGTGAATTGGTGCATTTCTTCACTGAAATAAAGGTTTGTATACATTTTATTTAATCTATAAATTCTTTACTGTGCTATTAATCATTTTATTTTACACAAACATACAGAGATGTCAGTCAGCTATCACATCAATCAGCATGGATCTTTTTTGCATGATGGAAAATTTCTTTTTATAAATAAACAGATTAAATTTTTTATAATACTGAATCTATTACTTTGGATATTAAATGATGTTCTCAGAACTCTATTGTTTGTTTATTTACAGGTTATAAGGAGTCAGTCACAACATCTTTCAGCTATCAGAAATATAGAGCAAGCACTCTGAGGTTTGCAGTTTCCCCATCAAACGGCAGCGCATCACCAGCTCAGATTTCAGCAACACACCGACAGAAGAATACTTATAAATGTTAGATGTTTGTCTAAAATTTTTGTTAAACAAGTTTAAATCTAGGTAATATTGTATAACTGAATAAAAACTTATAACTGTAAACTGTAAACACAGTGGTTGTGTAGCGTATTTTACACATTTTGTACAAGATTTAGTATCACCTAATTTACATAATAATTTGAAAAAAAGTTTGGTACACAACCGTGTCTATGTGATTGTAAATGGTCACCATGGGCAATGATCTGTGTTTTGCAAATGTAGGTGCTTTTGCATCTGCAGAGGAAAAACACAAGAAAAAGAACCAAAAAGAACATTTGTTGGCTTGTAGTTTCTCCTGGGTTAATTGGTGGTGAGAAGCAGTAGCGGCTCCTGACCTTAAATATAGGTTGGGCAGATTGGGTCTTAGCGCTAGTTTATGATAAGCATTTTGTAAGCTTTATATTCTAATCGCTGAACTCATGCAGACACACTTTTGGCAGAGGTCTAACGTCCTTGCGTTTTTCAGCCTGAGGGTGGCGATCTAATGTTAATTGACAGGCACTCATAGAATGCTATCTTAGTACTGCCTAAAGCCTGGCTCAGACTACAGGAGTTTTAAGCTAATTCATGCCCGATTTACCCCTCCCGGCCACGACACAGTATCTATTTAGCACATTTAAATTTCACATTAGCACGTTTAAACTTTCATGAATTTGATATGAGGAACAGACATGCCAGACTAGTTACTGACCAAATGCAGACTACAGGGCCTGTTTACACCTGGTATTAAAAAGTGTTTTGGTCGATCGGATCACAAATAGACAATGCTAACGGGTTCTAAAACATTTTGAGCTTGTCCAGTTTTGACCTCTGTCAGAAGTAGTTGGAAACGCATTCAACCGGATTACTTTCATAGGGTGAACGGAAAGACAAAAGACATTACGAGAAGCGCACTTGCCAGATGGGATTTAAACTTTGTCAGCTGAAGGCTATATTTGGTTTGAAGATGAAAACGTACCAAGCACAATGTTCTTTCACCATTCCTGATTTCTAACGCACACTCACAGCGTTCAGCATGGCCTTGCGGCTGTCAGAGCAGAAACGAAAGCTGCTGCTCTACATGTGTTTTCTCGTAGCCTCTGGTCGTAATTGCAAATGTAAATTGCTTGAGCTTAATTTGCCCATTAGATTGAAAGATCTGAAAAAGTTCAGAATGCTGAACACATTTACAATTTATTATTGTACATATAGCCATATCTCAGCAGCCATATCACCTTGTAGCCCAAGAATGGTTGCCCACTGAAGCTAAGCAGGGCTGAGCCTGGTTAGTACTTGGATGGGAGACCTCCTGAGAAAAACCAGGTTGCTGCTGGAAGAGGTGTTAATGAGGCCAGTATGGGGTGCTCTGTGGTCTGTGTGGGTCCTAACGCCCCAGTGTAGTGACGGGGACACTATACTGTCAAAGAGCACCGTCCTTCAGATGAGACGTTAAACCGAGGTCCTGACTCTCTGTGGTCATTAAAAATCCCAGGATGTCCTTTGAAAAAGAGTAGGGGTGTAACCTAGCCAAATTTGCCCATTGGCCCCTGTCCATCATGGCCTCCTAATCATCCCTATATACTGATTGGCTTCATCACCTTCTCCTCTCCACCGATAAGCTGGTGTGTGGTGGGTGTTCTGGCGCAATATGGCTGCCGTCACATCATCCAAGTGGATGCTGCACATTGGTGGTGGTTGAGGAGATTCCCCCCTTACATATGTGAAGCGCTTTGAGGACCCAGAAAAGCGCTATATAAATGTAACAAATTATTATTATTATTATTGATTCAGTTTTAACGAATATTTTGGTTGGCCTCTGCCCCACCTGCCCTTACAGATGAGCCGTGGCTGGTGAGAAGCTCATTAGTCACTTCTGAGCCCACCTCACCCACTTGTCATTGTCAAACCCCTAACTATTTTGTGTAATTAATTTCACAAATCAAGAGTATCTGTTCAGTCTGTTAACATATATTTTAATATACAATTCTGGCTTTAAAATCTGATTGGATGAGCCATGTTCAAAGCATTTTAACAGGCAACTGACTGACTCACATCTGTGACCACACATTAGTTGAGTTGTATATTGAAGTCAGCATGAAATGGAAAATGTGATATTTTTTTCTTCTCGATTGTTTCCTTCCTATTATACTGCGAGTGAGGAAAAACAATGTAGGATGGGACTTGAGTGTATCCATCGGGAATTTATAAATTGACAGTTGTATTGACTGTAGCTCATTTAGCCCAGCTGTGGCACCAACTGCTAACCCCCTGCCACACATCTCTATCTGTCTCAGCTGAAACTTTGGCCGGAGGGGGTTTTGAACTACTCCCACATCAACTTCAATAGTACAGTTATTTTACACCTTGAAAATCTCTATATATCTGTGTTTCTGTTCCTGGACTGCAGGGCTCCAGACTTCGACTAAAACTGTCGCATTTGCGACCAAAAAATATATATTTGCGAGTGGTATTTTTGCTGAGATCGCCACTGGCGACTACATAAATTTACATGTAAATTTACATGTTTCTTATGTTTGTTGTGTTGACGTATTAAAATGAGACAACACACTTGCAGCAGTAGGGGGAAAAAACGAGCGCCAAAATTCGCACGGGGACAGCGAGGATCAGCTTTCCACATCAGAAACGCATGTCAAAACGAAAAATATCAGGCTTTTTCAAAGAACTTATCTCTATCGAGCACCAACTCTGGCTGTGCCAACATCAGAGAGATAGAAAAAGACGGAGACGTGTCAATGAATGAACATCCAAGTAGGCCTACTGTAAAAGTTCAGGAATTAACAGATAAACATGTCAGGTGCGAACTAATCGTTAACAATTCTATTTTTAATTGAAACTGATATGGATTCCTATTCTAGTATCTAATATCTTTTAATCTTTGTTTTTTTTTTCTGTTACTTCCTGAACTTCACATTATTTGTAGCGCAGTAAGATTAATCCAAGATTAATCCAAGATTAAGCCATCCATAATCGCAGTAAGATTTGCACTTAATTGTCACCTTTAATATGCCACTTTTAAGGTGTTTGTAAAATAACTAACTTTCAGCTTTAGCTCAATCAGCAAATCTGGAAAGAGCTTGTATAAAACAGCTTGAGAACAACCATGTCATGTAACATCACATTTACCTCTGTAAGGGGGGTACAGTTGTCAGACCCAGGACCAGATATGATGAAAGAAGACCAGGAGTCGTGAAGTTCAATCAAATAAGTAAAAATTTACTGAAGAATAGTTTGCAGTTAAATTTGGTAGAGCCAGCGTCAAAGTCTCACGAGGAGGTCGCAAGCTAACTCTACCTTACACAAAAATCTTACACCAATTATACCTTTTCCAAGGACATGCATTACATAAACATTCACTTCTGATTGGCTAAGAGAACATAATAGTCCAGTCATTTTATGAAAAAAGGTTAAACAAACTGCAACAGAAGCAAACTCAACTGATTTTGTATCCTCAATATGTCCTGAGTAAGGAAAAAAAAGTCCAGAAGAATCCCATTAGGGGAAAGTTTTGAAAAAGACCCAAATATAGCCTATTCATACGCCTATTCATTCTTTTTCTTACGTGAATAGGGTAAAAAATTTAACCTTTAGATATCACCATGAAAATTACTGAGTTGATTACTTGCATCAAGACAAACAAAAATTTTATTACAAGTTTTTTGAAATTGTTTGTTAACATGGACAAACGGTGCATAATCTAATTATGTATGTGCTAATTTGCATAAATACCACAACAGATCTAAACATTGGGTCTAGCCAGGTGAAAATGTCTTGTTGAATCTTGTTGACACATAACAGTAAAATACTTAATGTTAAGGTCTGAATGGAACCCATTTAGGCTACCCATGAGCATTAATACATAGAGGCAGGAAGAAGTACTTTGTACTTCGCACTCAACTGTATCGCAAAACCACACAGCTCTCAGTTCCAGAGAGAGGAGGGGGAATAATGACAGTGGGCGGGGTTTTGTGTGACGTCCACCTGTGAATGCAGACACGATGGCTGGATTGCGTTTACATTACACTGAGATCCGATCACAATGCGTCCTCGACTACCACCGAACCTTGACACGCTGATAGGATAACATTCCGATCAGAAGCGCGTTTACACTTGTCTTTTCAATGTGTTTGTGGACAACATCCAGATACAGGTCGCATGTTAATGCCAAGTGTAAATGCAGCCCCTGTCTCCAGCGTTCTCCCTGTCTCCAGCAATCCTGCATCTCATCTCTCCACGTCTCCATCGATCCACCACCATCCCTGTAAGAAGACACATTCCTTTCACTGCCAGCACACCACTCTCCAATCCAGCATTGCATTTCCCACTCACCTGCTTCCCGTTCACTAGCCCTGTTGTTGTCAATAAACTTCCTGTTTGCTTCATCCCTGTCTTGTGAGTCTGATTCCGTAACAGAAGACCAGACCTATTACAGACAGACAACAATATGAGCATCCTCCTCAGTCCCCTAGACCCGGCTGATCTGCTTCTTGCCATCTCCCAGGACCACCGCCTGATTGAGACTTAAGTAGAGGAATTTGTCCTCCTCATTCACCAGGTGTCCTGGAAAGAGGCAACCCTCAAATCCCTCTTTTGGATGGGTCTGGACGATACATCGACAACATCCTGTGGGTGAGTGGATCGTCCTACACCATAGGAGAAGCCGAATCGGATTCCCTTTCTGTCATGGCCGCCATCCTTCCAGAGTCTCGTCCCGCCGAGACCACCCTTCCAGAGTTTCGTTCTGCCGAGATCACCCTTCCAGGGTCTCATCCCTAGATGGCTGCCACCATTCTGGAGCCTCCTCTCAAGATGGCCGCCACCATTCCAGAGCCTCGTCCCAAGATGGCCGCCGCCATTCCGGAGCCTCCTCTCAAGATGGCCACCACCAATCCAGAGCCTTGTCTCAAGATGACCGCTGCCATTCCAGAGCCTCGTCTCAAGATGGCCGCCGCCATTCCAGAGCCTCATCCAAAGAGGGCTGCCGCCGTGCTAGAGCCCTCGTCCAAGATGGCAGTCGCTGCACTAGAGCCCTCGTGCAAGATGGCTGCGGCCACTCCTAAATGTCCTGTCTCCATCCTCCAGAGTCCAGTGGGAGCTCCAGTGTCTGACCCTGTCCAGAGTCCATCCCAGCGACACCAGGAGCTCCCCAAGAAAATATTTGGGGGGGACCATATACCATCAATGCCGGCTCTGTCCTGGTCCCCTGAGCTGTCCCCACCATGGCCGCCTGAAGGGCCGTCTCCGCCCTGGTCACCTGCTAGTCCGACATCGCCCTGGAGTCTGTACCCACCTGCTTACACCAGTCTAGACTCCAGGGCGTCCTACAGGTCTGCCAGGTTCCTGCACTACACTTCCCATCACTCTCCTCTGCTCCCACCTGCAAGTCATTCCTAATCACACACACCTGCACCTTATCACCACCACTATAAAGACTTCCTCTTCACTTCTGTTCACGGTCTGGTCTCGTTGGTTGGTTGGAAAAAGGACTACTCACCTTGCCTTCCACAATCTACCTGACTTCTCCAGCGTTCTCCCAGTCTCCAGCGATCCTGCATCTCATCTCTCCATATCTCCATCGATCCATCACCATCCCTGTAAGAAGACGCATTCCTTTCACTGCAAGCACACCACTCTCCAATCCAGCATTGCACTTCCCACTCACCTGCTTCCCGTTCACCAGCCCTGTTGTTGTCAAACTTCCTGTTTGCTTCATCCCTGTCTTGTGAGTCTGATTCTGTAACAGGTTTTACAGACAAGGTTTAAGCCTAGTCCCAGAATAAAATGTATGTTTGAGCTGTTTAATTGAAAGGAACTCTATCTTAAAATATGTCAGTGCCATTGTGTCTCAAGATTCACACAGTAATGTTTTTTTCTAAGGCATGTTTATAAAATCTACTTAAGTCCTAATTGAACTAAGGCCTAATCCTGGCTTAATCTAAGCCCTGTCTGTGAAACCAGGCCGGAATGTAATCGGAATTTAGATGTCATTATGTAATGTCATATGAATTTATATGTTTACATTTATAATACATAGTATATACATTTAGAATTTTCATTTTGAAAAGTTTACAAAACAGCATATTAGATATTATATTACTTTTATTGGTCTTAAACTTTGATCTGATATCCCACTACGCCGCAACTATAGACAAATGCAGTCGTCTTAAATATCACACAATAACTTCTCCAAAAAAAGTCAAAAGTCAACTATCCTGGAGTCCAATCAATCAGTGCGTTTACATGCACCCTCTTAATGCGATTATAATGCCATTTTGGGAATGTTAGAATAAACTTTACCTCATGTAAGTGCAATACTTTGATCAAACTACTGCGATTAAGCTCATAATCGTGGTAACCATATTTGTATTAAACTGCGTGCCGTATGCTGATTTTAATCGTAATGAGCAGGCATGTAAACACCTTAATCGCATTATTACATGACTGACAGCTGAAGTCACGAGGACCCACGAGATCTCGCAAATTCACGTATGATCGCGCGATATAAGTGCTGAATTGCTGCGGAGCTCTCCGGCATCCGGCAAAAATAGAAGCTCTGCGTATCTGCTCCGGAGCTCCATTCCGCAGTCAGTGAAAATACACACATTGACTTTAATGGAAACATATTGACTCCGCCGCCGTTCCGGAGCGAATTCACAGCCGTTCCACAGTTGGTGGAAATTAGCTTTGAGTGTGCTATTCACAAGAGGCATTTCCTGATATGAACCATGCCTCAAATTGAGATCTCAGAACATGCAAGATAGGGGTCATTCACTTTCTTCTGTGGAAGATATTTTGAAAAATGTGTTTTTTTAAATTTTTGTCCACACAGTGTGTGTGTGTGTGTGTGTGTTCGTTCACAGAAGAAATAAAGTCATACAGGCTTAGTAGGACATAAGAGTGAGTAAATAAGTAATTTACATTTTTGAGTGAACTATCCCTTTAAGTATGTTGATTTGCAAAAATCCGGAAATGGTTATAAATTTCTTTGCTGCCTCAAGGTCTGGACAGCTTGCTATCATTAATGGGGAAAAAATTAATTCCCAGGTTTATCGGGACATTTTGTGGCCATCTTTTTATCAGCTCAATGGACATCAGATGGACATGGTTGCTAAATAAAGCATAAACTAGTTATTGAATTCAATGTCCATTATTTTCCCATCATGTACTGTGAATGTTTATGTTGTGAATTAATTAGAATAGAAATGTTTAATTAATTATCTTTAATAATAACAGAAACAGTTTTGTCATTTACAAGGTTGTTCAGCTTTAAGAAAAGTCTACCCATAATGCATAGTGGGCGAGAGCGCGCAGATAGAAAAAAGATAGAGAAGTGAAATGAGATTGACTCCATGTGTGTGCGCTGTATCTGTGTAAACCTGTTCAAAACTTCAGTAAACAGTTTGCTTATTTTAATTCAAGTCGTCAGTGGTCATTACTGCTTGTGAAGGAAGAAAAGACACGACAAAATTTGGTGCCGAAACCCGGGATAACTTGCAGGCAACATCCGAAATGGCGGAACGACTTGAAAGACTACTCAGAAAACGGAGAGCTGTACGCGGTTCCACGACGAGACTTCTGCAAGACATAGAAACAGAGGTTGGTAAAGATGATCCGATTGTTGACAGATTAAGTGAACTGTTAGCCCTGTTATCTGTAAAGGAGGAAACGCTGCTGGAGTTAGATCGCGAAATAGAGGAGTGTACAGAAATGGATGATTTGGAAAATGAAGTTGTTGATGCGGAGGAGTATGGAGAGCGAGTCATCAGCGCGAAGGCTCGCGTGCGGCGCGTGATGCAGAGAATCCGGGAAAGCACCAACAGCAAGCCATGTGACGCAGTGCCATTGCAGCGCGGACAGACAGTTAAGTTACCCAAGTTAATTATCAGCAAGTTCAGCGGTGAAATAAGCTTGTGGCAAGACTTTTGGAATCAGTTTGAAACCGCTATTCACAGAAACGACGCGCTGAGCAAAACAGAAAAGTTTAATTATTTAAAGACATATGTAACCGGCGCTGCTTCAAAGGCAATAGCGGGACTGATGTTGACAGACGGCAATTACGATCACGCGATCGATCTGCTTCAGAACCGGTTCGGAAGAAAGGATCTGCTCATTAATGCGCATATGACCAAGTTGTTGAATCTCTGCCCAGTAAAGAAATCACACGATGTCAGTGCTCTGAGACAACTCTACGATGAATGTGAAGTACAGATCCGTAGCTTAGAATCGCTGGGTGTTGCATCAGAGGCATACGGCAGCCTGCTATGCCCTGTTCTGCTACAGATGATTCCAGACGACATTGCTCTTCAGTACAGTCGCCAAAGAGGAACCAGTGATGAATGGAAGGTCTCAGAAGTTATGGAATTTCTACAGAAAGAGATTCTGAGCAGAGAAAGAGCCATGCAACTGATTAAGCCAGGTAATTCCAAAGACAGCCAGAGCTATCATAAACCATTTAAAAGACCAGACACATCAATTGAAATGAAGCAGAAAAAGCATCACATGCTGTCAGCTGCAGTACTGCAAACCACCAGTCAAAGAATACAGAACTGTCTTTTCTGTGACAGTACAGCACACAAAACAGAACTGTGTCCAGGAACTGATATTGCTGCACGAAAGGTAAAATTGATGAAACTGGGACGATGCTTTGTTTGTCTTGGGCCAAAGCACATTGCACGATTCTGTAAAGCCAAGGTGTGCTGTGATGTGTGTGGAGGCAGACATCATAGTGCTGTGTGTGAGAACAAACACTTCAGACACTGACTACAAAGATGATGTAGTTTCTTCATTTGCTTCACATTCTGTTAAGATCCAGCCCAATAAACAGAACGCTGTGCTCCTTCAGACTGTAAGAGCATGGGCAGAAGGACCTGGTGGACGTAAAAGCATTCGCTGCTTACTGGATGGGGGCAGTCAGAGAAGCTTCATCAGTGAGAACACAGTAAGAGCTTTAAAATTGCCTGTGACAAAGCAAGAAATGTTCACTCTTCATACTTTTGACTCTGCAGCACCAGTAACATCAAGGCGCAACACAGTTAAAGTCATTCTGCAAAGCATCTGGAACAAAGAGCAGAAGGTGGAAGTAGAAGCACTCGAGACCCCTCAAGTATGCAGTGCTGTGATGAAGATTCCAGGTGAGCACATCCAAGCAGAGTTGAAACGAAAAGGCTTGCAGCTGGCAGACTATACAGACCCCAGCACTTGTGATACAGAGTTGTCTATGCTGATTGGTGCAGACTATTATTGGCATGTAGTGTCAGGCCAAGTGGAAAGAATCACAGATGCTCTTGTGGCCATTGAGAGCATTTTTGGATGGTCAGTGCAGGGCCCAGTCACACTGTCCAGTGTTTCTGACGCAGCATGCATGCACATACAAATGAATGAAGACACGCTGGTCTCAGAACGTCTGAAAGCCTTCTGGGAAATAGAGTCCCTTGGCATTACCATGCAGCAGACAGACCGCCCTGAAGAAGAGGAGGCTCTTCACATGTTTCAAAAAACAACTCAGTACAAAAATGGACGATATGAAGTTGAGCTGCCATGGCGACCTGACAAACCAGAACTCCCAGATAACTACAGAATTGCAAGGAAAAGATTTGAAGGGCTTAAAAGAAAGTTGCAGTCAGATGTAGTGCTGTATCACAGATATAATGAAGTTGTGAATGATTACCTTGAGCAAGGCATCGTCGAAGACGTGATGGAGGATGGATCATCTCCAAACGCTGTAAAGTATTACATGCCTCATCATGCTGTTCTTCGCGAAGACAAGGTAACAACAAAGCTCAGAGTAGTGTTCGATGCTTCATCACATGACATTGGCTTTCCATCACTAAATGACTGTCTACTTACTGGTCCTAACCTGAATCCAGATCTGCTCAGCATACTAATAAAATTCAGACTGAATGAGATTGCATTTACCGCAGACATCAAGAAGGCTTTCTTGCAGATTTCTCTTGCTGAGAAGGACAGAGATGCAGTGCGGTTCCTCTGGCTCACTGCACCACCCCATGAAGACGCAGGTGAGAAGCTGCGTGTGCTACGGATGACGAGAGTGGTGTTTGGAGTGTCCCCCAGCCCATTCCTCCTGGCAGCTACAGTGAGAAAGCATCTGAAGGAATACGAAGACCAACTTCCTGAGGTAGTAAAGATAATAAAAGAATCACTTTATGTTGATGACTTAATCTCAAGTGCAAGTGATGTTGAAAATGCCTTCTCCATAACTACTGGTGCAAGGGAGATTATGTATGCAGCTGGCATGGACCTTTGCAAGTGGACAACCAACTGTGCTGCATTGAAGGAGAAATGGAAGACAACAATGAGTGAACCTGCAGAGGAGACAGAAACGCATGGATCAGTACTGAAGGTACTAGGCTTGGTATGGAGAACTAAAACAGATGAGTTCGTCTTTGACCTGACTGCATTGCTGGATGCTGTAGCTAAAAGAGAGAATACTAAAAGAAGTGTTCTAAAGCTCTCTGCTCGCATATTCGACCCAATAGGCTTTCTTACCCCATTCACTGTGCGAGTGAAATGCCTTTTCCAAGAGATGTGGATACGAGGCCTCGGCTGGGATGAGGAGCTGCCCACAGATCTTGCACAAGAATGGCAAGGATGGTGTTCAGAACTTCCACAGATCCACCACATACACATTCCTCGTTGGTATGGAATAAAATCAGTGCACAGACACGACGCACATCAACTCCACGTGTTTTGTGATGCAAGCGAGAAAGCTTATAGTACTGTCGCTTACCTGCTACGAGTAGCTGATGATGGAGCAAAGACCACATGCCTTGTTGCTTCAAAGTCCAGGGTAGCCCCCCGAAGAAGATCTCACTGCCTCGTCTTGAGCTGATGGGAGCAGTGATTGGAGCAAGACTAGGAAACAGTCTGTTAAAGCCTCTAAATATGGAGCTCTCAATCAAGTTCATATGTGGACGGATTCGATGATTGTGCTGCAGTGGATTCGCAGTCCAGCTCACAAATGGAAACAGTTTGTGTCAAACCGAGTGTCAGAAATCCAGTCTTTAACCAATCCTGCAATGTGGTCTCACTGTAAAGGCAAGTTCAATCCTGCAGACCTTCCCACCAGAGGTCAGACTGCAGCTAACCTGAAGGAAAGTCAACTGTGGTGGAAAGGACCTTCATTTCTGACTGCACCAAATCTATTGGAAGAGAGCAATGAAGATCAAAGTGATGAAGATGTGACTAGTGAGCTAAAGCAAGGTCAGCAGGTCATCGTGCAACTCCGTAGCGGCAGTGACGAAAAGAGAATGGAACCTGTCCTGGATTTACTGAAGTACAGTAAGCTGAAGCGAGTTCTGCGAGTCACCGCTTGGATCAAGCGGTTTGTGCATAATGCAAGTTCAAGCTCCAAGATGCGAGGTGAGCTGACTGCTGAGGAAATGTTTGAGGCCGAGAAGTACTGGATAAAGGTGACACAAGATAGCAGCTTTAGTCATGAAATCAATTTGCTGAAAGCTGGTAAGACCCTGAACGCAGATTCAAAAATCAGAGACCTAAAGCCTTTCCTTGACGAAGATGAATTGCTCTGTGTTGGAGGCAGACTGCAACAGTCAGACTTCAGTTACAGAGAAAAACATCCATGGATTCTGCCCAACAAAGACGGATATTGTGAGCTGCTGGTTCAGCACAATCATGAATTTATCATGCATTCTGGTCTGAAAGACACACTAGTACAAATTAGAAGTAGATACTGGATTTTGCGAGCCAGACAAATTGTGAAAAGTATTCTGTCAAAATGTACTGTGTGCAAAAGATTTAAAGCAAAGCCCGCACAGCACGACACTGCTCCATTACCACGAGACAGAATATCAGAGACCCCCCCATTTGAAGTAACTGGCATAGACTTTGCAGGTCCACTGTATGTGAAGAATGATTGTGCACTATGCAAGGCTTATGTTGCTCTGTTCACATGTGCTGTCACTAGAGCAGTGCATTTGGAGCTGGTTTCAAGTCAGTCAACAGAAATTTTCTTGTTAGCACTCAAGCGATTTGTTTCCAGAAGAGGGCTGTGCAAGGTCATCTATTCGGACAATGCCAAAACCTTTAAGAGAGCAAACCAAGACCTTAGTGAGCTGTGGAAAGCCATCAAAGATCCACAAATTCTGGAATACTTCTCAGGGAAGGGCATCACTTGGCGTTTCATTGTAGAACGAGCAGCCTGGTGGGGTGGATTTTGGGAGAGGCTTGTTAGGTCTGTGAAAACGAGCCTGAGGAAGGTGCTAGGAAAGGCATCGCTCACCTTTGAAGAAATGTCTACACTCCTTGCAGAAGTAGAGGCCACACTGAATTCCAGACCCCTCACCTTTGTCCATAATGAGCTCGATGAGCCACAGGCACTAACACCAGCACACTTCTTGGTGGGTGAACGACTCACTTCACTGCCTCCAAAACCATTTCCGGCAGACTATGATCATCCCACTGTGAGTAAAGAGGATATGACAAAAAGGTGGAGATACAGGAACCGACTCATGACCAACCTGTGGAATCGCTGGAGGAAGGACTATTTACTGGACCTAAAATCTGCACATTCCTGCAACATACAGAAACCTACTGAGATGAAGATGGGTGACATTGTTCTCATAGGAGATGCCAACATGCCGAGACAAACCTGGAAATTAGGAAAAATTGAAGAGTTGTTCCCAGGCCGAGATGGCAAAGTTAGATCCTCTGCTGTTCGCACATCCACAGGGACTGTGTTAAAGAGACCTATTCAATTGCTTTACGCATTAGAGATTTAAGTTGATGAACATTTGTTCATGGGGGGAGGATGTTGTGAATTAATTAGAATAGAAATGTTTAATTAATTATCTTTAATAATAACAGAAACAGTTTTGTCATTTACAAGGTTGTTCAGCTTTAAGAAAAGTCTACCCATAATGCATAGTGGGCGAGAGCGCGCAGATAGAAAAAAGATAGAGAAGTGAAATGAGATTGACTCCATGTGTGTGCGCTGTATCTGTGTAAACCTGTTCAAAACTTCAGTAAACAGTTTGTTTATTTTAATTCAAGTCGTCAGTGGTCATTACTGCTTGTGAAGGAAGAAAAGACACAACAGTTTAATCCATATATTTAGTAAAGACACAAAAACTGAATTTATGCCAACTCTGTTAATCTGTTGTTGTGACCTATCAGATCAAGTTTTAAGACCAGGTTATGCAGAAAAAGGTTTATATTCTTTTTCCTGTAACTGTACAAAGGAGTTGCCACAATTCAAAACTGAGACTAATATATGTGCAGAAAAAATGCTGTCATTAATTGATAAGGAGCTGGTCGAAGGTATTTTTAATTAATAGGTGTTCACTGCACCGTGTGCAGCTTTGTAATGAAAAATTGGGATCCTTTCTGTCATATGTGATTGCCATTTATAACTGTTTTTAGGGGTTTGTCTCAAGAACATTACGATTAGAAATTGTGGACAAATAGAAATATGGTTAACAAATCATTATTAGGCTCATTATATAGGTATTATATATCAAAGTCAGTCTGTTGCAAGATGAGACCTCAGTCTTATCAACATAATAATGCAATAATGGTGCCCCTCTTTCTCCCTTTTCAACATTCATCTTGATCCCTTTGTGTGAGACTGAATTTAGCTTTTGAAATGTACAAACTTTCCAGACACTGGTGCACAAATGACATGGGTCTGTATTGGGTAACAATAGAGAGGGATCTGACACGGCCGTTTGATTCAAATGAGTTTCTCACACTGGCAGGAGAGCAGGCCTAATACTTGTAGTCCGTTTAAGTCTCTAACAAGGGAGGATTAGTGCAGATTCATAAAATTTATGGTAATTTCACAATACCAAAATCTCTATAGCCTATAAGCATCATTTTGGCACAACCCTAAACTCTTTTTTCCAAAAAAGCAGAATATATACTGGATCAGCTGTGGAATTCTTACCTTTGGGCACATACGTGTCAGCAACAGAAGAGGACAACACACTTATCAGTGAAACACAAAGGTAAGTTTATTTGCAGGAGTGGAGAATAGCAGCTGGCGAGGATAACAGGTATAGGTGAAGCAGTCAAAGAAAGTTTCCTTAGACTTAGCTGAATGGTAACAGTGCTTTCTTGTGATGTAGGTGGTGAGGATCATAAGAGTCACTGGATATGGGAATCAGATGACAGAAGACGGATGGAGGCAATTTAGCATCAGGCTGTAGATAGTCCAACAGGTAAGTGGTCATGTAAGTTGAAGCATGTATACAACAACGAGACTAGACAGCTGATGAAGAGATTGACAGCTTAAATGAAGTAAAGCTGATGCGGGTGAATGATGGCAGGACTGGACATTTGGAAAAACTGGAAATCGTGACAGTACTCCCTCCCTACCAGAAGGGCGTCCTGGAGGCTGACAAGGGATAGACAAGGCAAGTTTATTTATAAAGCACATTTCATACACTATGGTAATTCAAAGTGCTTTACACAGAAAGGAATTAAAATAAAAGCAAGGAAAATTAAAACAGTTTTAAAAGTAATTAAGAGATATATAAAGATGATACAGTTATAAAAGGAATTAAAAGGGTAAAAAGATGACACATAGATAAACTTCTCATCTGGCAAAACACCGGCGTATCATATTTCATACCTCCCAGTTTTACTCTGAGATTTTCCCATGGTGATAACACTATGTTTGTAGTGTTCTTTCGGGCAAACAGGAAGCCTCCATGGCGGTCCTGGCAGTTTAGGGGGCCATTGCGGTGCAGGTAGCTCAGGGGGCCGTGAAGGATTGGCCTCCGTGGCCTTGACACTTGGCTCAGCCACAATGGTTGGTGACGTATAGCCCCCAATAAAATCTTCTTGGGAGGAGCTATAGAGGAGCTATAGACTCTTGGGCTGGAGAGGACTCTGGAATGGGCTCAGAGAGGACTCTGACTCTGGTCAGGGGCTGGAGCCAACGTGTGCAGCCCACACACCAAATGGCCATGGCCATAATGGTCAGCGTTGCATTCTCAGGAACTGACTCTGGGTCTGGAACGGGCTCAAGAATTTCCCTTTCTTGAAAGGACTGGTTAATTTCTCTCATTGAAATGGACTGGTAACAAAACTCTGGGACTGGAACGTGCTTGCTACTGGACTCTGGGACTGAAGCGGACTATGGAGAGCATTCTGGAGCAGGCTCTGGAGCGGATGAGAAACCCAAATGCCTTCAGGATGGGACTGGATGAGGGTTGTAATTGTCCACTGTAACTTCAACTAATCAGAACCATTTAGCCAGAGGTTGAAATTAATGGAATCGACTAAATGTGAATCACAATGACCAGGAGACAGGAACCGAATTACCTCATCATCCAGTCCCATTTGAAAGTGGGTATTGAGCGTAGTGTTGCTCCAACTCACCAGATGGAAAAAATTCCAAATTTAGGAACTCTAAATTCCTCCACATACCACTTCAGAGGGAGTTTTGACAAAGGGAGAGGAGATGATCTTCAGCCATTTTTTATTTTTTTTTATTTTTTTGTGGTCTAGTATTCTTTCAGCAACAGAAGAGGACAACGCAGGTATCAGTGAAACACTAAGGCAAGTTTATTTGCAGGAGTGGAGAATAGCAGCTGCCGAGGATAACAGGTAAGAGGTGAAGCAGTCAGATAGTTTGTATAAACTTAGCTTAAAGGGTTAGTTCACCAAAAAATGAAAATTCTGTCAGTAATTACTCACCCTCATGTTGTTCCAACCATGTAAGTCTTTCGTTCATCTTCGGATCACAAATTAAGATATTTTTGATGAAATCTGACAGATTTCTCACTCCTCCATAGGCTTTCAGAGGGACCCAAACTCGCCGGCCCAGAATAGTTATTAAAAACATCGTTAAAATAGTCCAAGTGACTACAGTGGCTCTACATTAAGTTTATCATGCGACGAAAATACTTTTTGTGCGGAAAAACAACAAAAATAACGACTTTATCCAACTATTAGTGTTCTTCAATGTGGGCCTCTGACGAGAGTTCACGGGAGCGCCAGGACGCATGCGTGAGAACTGAGATTACGGCGTTCTTCTTCTTCTTCTACTTGTTACTGGCTGCTCACTCCTTGGGAGTATTACCGCCATCTACTGTACAAGATGACGTCCCGACATTGCCGGAAGCGCAAAACGGTCTATTTATAAGCAGAGGAAGACGCTATGTAAGCTATTCGACACTTATTGTGATTTAGGTCTCAATGATGTCGGGACCAGAGTCCTGCACGGGTCCGATTTTGTAAATCCGCATCCACCCGTACCCGCAGTGCTTCAAACCACATCCGACCCGTTATCCGTCAACAGCACTAATTAAAATCCGCACCCGACCCGCTTAAAATAGAACCGACACCCGACCCGCACCCGAAATAAAATCATTTTAGCCAATCACATTATAGACACAATTACAATTATTGCCAGGTCATACAGAAGTTATAACCACAATTAACACAAGGACAACTTCAGCCGAAGCTGTCAAAAGGCTAACGTTACCACAAAACTGAGTAACCTAACAGCTGTCTAGTCGGGACGTCATCTTGTACAGTAGATGGCGGTAATACTCCCAAGGAGTGAGCAGCCAGTAACAAGTAGAAGAAGAAGAAGAACGCCGTAATCTCAGTTCTCGCGCATGCGTCCTGGCGCTCCCGTGAACTCTCGTCAGAGGCCCACATTAATACTAATAGTTGGATAAAGTCGTTATTTTTGTTGTTTTTCCGCACAAAAAGTATTGTCGTCGCATGATAAACTTAATGTAGAGCCACTGTAGTCACGTGGACTATTTTAACGATGTTTTTAACAACTATTCTGGGCCGACGAGTTTGGGTCCCTCTGAAAGCCTATGGAGGAGTCAGAAAGTACTCAGATTTCATCAAAAATATCTTAATTTGTGATCCGAAGATGAACGAAAGATTTACATGGTTGGAACAACATGAGGGTGAGTAATTACTGACAGAATTTTCATTTTTGGGTGAACTAACCCTTTAATGGTAACAGTGCTTTCTTGTAATTTAGGTGTTGAAGAGTCATTGGATATGGGAAACAGATGACGGAAGGCAATCTAGAATCAGGCTGCAGATAGTCCAACAGGTAAGTTGAAGCATGTATACAACAAGACTAGCTTAAATAGAGTGGAGCTGATGAGGGTGAATGATGGCAGCTGTGGATGATTATGAAGTGTGTGCAGGTTTGAGCCAGGAGGGATTATGGGAAATTTAGTGTGAAGGTGACCGTGATGGTGAAGTGAATGGAGATTGTGAATCATTGTGATGATTGAGTATTTTTTTAACCTTTTTGGACTTTTTATACAGGGTTCCCACACGTCCTGGAAATTCTGGAAAAACAAGTTGTTGTTTTTTAATTACACTGTTTAATCTTGCTGTGATGTAGTGACGCTGTCTTGTGTTAAAAATATTGTCTGTTTCACTAACAAAAATAGTTCCAAACAAAACCAGATCAGAATTTTTCTTAACAACACACAGTGGTGTTTCATTTTGAATGAAACTACAATTTTGAACTAAACATTTGAGAAAATGATTCAATGACCCATTCATGAAGACCATTACTAAATTCGGAACCGCATAGTATACTTTACGTACTACTTTTACCACATCTATGGCAGAAATAGTAAGAGTAGTATGGGGTTCTGAATTCAGTACGTCATTTGCTTCGTTCATAAATGAATAAGCATTCTGAATGAATCGTTTGAAAGATTGACTCTAATGACTCACTGAATTTCCGAAAGAAAGAGAACAAAAAATACTCTGTCCCAGAGCAAAGGAATGGGTTTACAATAAATAATAGATTCTCTTAATCTGGCCACCAGCGCTGAATAATAAATCCTTTGACAGATGTCTGTCAAACATTCCATTCAACTTAAATCATTTTCCTACATGTGATAAAGTGTTGGGAATTAAGATTTTAATTATGATTTTGGTGACAGAGCCAAATGTCACATGTTATAAAAGAGGTTTCAAGGAAATGTCATTATGAATGATATTGTACATTGTGAATGCTTTATTCCATTATCTGTATTGAATCAAGTAATATTTAAAACTCTGATTCAAAGTATTTAGCCAAGTGGTTCTTTTTTGTTAGTGGTTCTTTTACTGAGTGACTGCTTTTCTTCATTCACTTTTCTTCAACACCATGAGAGCTGAGGTCTTACAATGTGAGAGAGGATAATAAATGTTGATTTTGGTTATCACTGTTTTGGATGGATGGATGGATGGATGGATGGATGGATGGATGGATGGATGGATGGATGGATGGATGGACGGATGGACAGACAGGTAGTGTAGCAGTGAAAGTATTCCTACTGAAAAATTTTGGCATGGGTCTTTCGGTTCAGTACGCATGTGTACCGAACGAATGCAGCATTGTTTTAACCATCACGGAACTTCTGTGTGCGGAATGTAATTTGAAACTCAGTTTTTCTCTCGGACGAACAAAAACCTAGATCTTACGGTTGTATCTTTCTCTATAAAAGTTAGAAATTCACGTGAGTGTTTCCATTGTGCATAAAGGCTTAGGCTACTCTGTCTTCACTGAAGGAGCGCTGCATGGCGCTAAAATAAACTGAAACTAGACTACAATGCACACTGTGAAAAAAATCTTTGTATATGATTACTGGTCCTGGATTTGTGAAACTGATAAAGCTGGGTGATGTACTGAGAAAGAACAGCTAAAGTTAAAATACTACAGAGCGATTGAGAAAAAGAATAAGAGTATAGGCCTATGTGTGCATGTTAAAGAGAAAGAATGATTGAGAAGAGAAGCTCCAGAATAAACATCCACTCCTCTGTTAAAGATATCTCAATCTCTGATGGGCAATCCACTCTGAAGCTCTCAAAGCAGAACAGATGCTCAGTAGTCATGTTCACTCGTATCTAATCACGGCCCTGCTCTTTTTCAGTTTACCAGTTTACAGCAATTGTAAGTTTACAGCAGATTGTACAGTTATCTGCCTTTGTTTTACTGTCCATTAAAATTGAAATTACGCCTGTGTATTTTGTACAGCTGCCATCAGCAGGGCCGGATCTACCATACGGGCAATCTGGGCACGTGCCCAGGGGCCCTTGCACAGAGAGGGGCCCTCCGTGAGTTTTTTTTTTTTTTTTTTTGTGCGCTACATAAAAATAGTATACACAAGGCTTGGACTCGATCTTGAGAATTATCCAATCAGAGAAAAAAAAAAGGTGTATATTACAGTATATGATCCCACTCTTATTCATGCAAATGCTTTTAAAAAATTAATGTGCGATAAGACAAAAGTGTGACTGTGACACACACACACACAGAGAGAGAGAAAGACGTGCCAGTATCATGCACACAGACAGCACGCCAGAATACAGTTCTCATACGTGCTTGAACTTACAATAACTATTGTAACTATAATTATGCCAAAATGTCAGTTTTTTTGTCGAGTATATTCATAACATAAGAGCAGTCTTATGATGAACGTGAAGAGGTGTGAGAGAATAAGGCGCGTGTGAGATCAGCTTCTCTGTCAGTAAAGTTATTCAAAGAACAAAAAGAATAGAGAAAATTTCTCACTGCTCTTGACTAAAGAATGTTTTTAGCTTTAATAAGGATTAGGTAAGGGCACTGGTAAATATGACATTTATTTGTGTGTGTGTGTGTGTGTGTGTGTGTGTGTGTGTCTGTGTGTGTCTGTGTGTGTGTCTAGCCCAGGGGCCCCTAGGGGTATTAATCCACCTTTGGCCATCAGTCCCTGTAACTTCTGATGTCCTCAGAGCTTTGTCCTGCACAAACGCGGTCAGAACATTTAGTATGGTCTGAACCCGCTCCATCGACAAACGTGCGATATTGATCGCGAAGGATATATGCAGAATTGACAGAAATATGTTACACATGCCGTAGCAGGTGAATACAACAAAGAACTAGCTCCGCCTCACCCAGTTCGGGTACCGGACCTGGTTGAAACACTCATGCCAAAACTTCGCCGGCGCCTTCAGCCTCGCCCTAAACACGGTCGAGCCAATGCTGGACTAATATATCTATGGAGGTATTTTGTCATGTCAAATGTATTAATAATGCCATCAGAATGCAACCAAAGCACAGGATAGCAATAGATGGCTATAAGTAATTGTAAATCATACAAAATAAATGCCATGATCACTAGATTTTATACAAGTGTTACTATAATGATTTTGTTAATGGTGATCAGCAACCAAATATTGATAATGTGGAAGTTAGGCTACTGCCTTTTGCCTTGGCATGACTTCTCACTTTTTGCTGACAAAACAAAGGCAGAGTACAGTAACTTTAAAATAGTGGTCAGGTCAAGTTAGGTCAAGTTTGAGCTCAATATTTTTTTATGTAGATAATTTTCATTACTAAAACATCTAATTGCCAGATTTACAGTGTCCTACTTAATTTGGCGGGACAAGTAAAAATCTTTTCAAAAAATATTTTTTCTCAGTTCCACTGTCCACACTCTAGCGAGTTAAGGTCTTTTGCCTTTAGGGAACCGTTTTTACAAAACACTGTCATTAGAGGTTTTTGTCTATTCTTGATTGCATGTTTTACTGTCTAAAGCTGATTATAACCAGTTTAAGACTAAATTGTATGGCATTTCTTAAATATTCGTATTACTTGAATTAATAAAAATCAGCATTTGCTTCATGTTCCACTTTGATTACAATCCTGGCTTATATAATGTGGAACTAAAGAATGGCGTATGAATTCAATTTAATGCTTTTTTTTTTTTTTTTTTTTAACAAGGTTCCTTTATAGATTGTCTGTTTATAAATTATGTAAAACTATAGCCCCTTTCACACACACAGTCTTTACTGGTAAGTTACTGTTTAGAGATCATGTGTGAACAGGACATTTTCAAAAATACCAGTAAATTAGTCTTTTTGGTATGAGAAATTGGGTAACATTTTCTAGTAAATTATGATGCTATGTGTGAACAAAGCATAAGATTACTTGTATGAGCAGGTAGGAGTAATGTAAGAAGTCTGCTTTGGGCCAGTCATAAAGCCCTGATGGAGATGAAGTGATAACTCCACACTGTTTACAGTAAGCTTAATTGTTTTTCTATCTAAATGTGCTAGAAGGAGGTCTTTGACCATTGCGTTGTGTCACAGCTTTTTCAGCGTCTCACACTCAAGAATGTTGTCAAATTGGACAGATAGTGAAACTAAAGCAGATTATTGGTTTCACAGAGTTTACCGGTATTTTGGTAATGGGTAAAAAGACGGAATGTTATTGCTTGTGTGAACAGCATAGTAGATTTTGCATATGGCATACTTTTCAAACTCTCCTTTGATCTAGTCACCCCATGCCTTGCTTCTCTTTTTGTTCACCTGCGTAGTTGGTGCCAGATATACTTGTTGTAATTGGACTTTTCTCAAGAAGTCCGGCCTCGACAACGCCATTCAGAACAACTATAGACCAATATCGAACCTCGCTTTTGTTGGCAAGCTACTTGAGAAGGTAGTTGTGGCACAACTGCAGTCACACTTAGAGAGACATAATCTATTTGAACCACTACAATCTGGTTTACGTCCATATCACAGCACAGAAACAGCTCTTTTAAAAGTGCTAAATGATCTCCTTCTGGCTTCTGATTCTGGTGCACATAGTATCCTGGTTCTTCTTGACCTCAGTGCAGCATTTGACACTGTGTGCCACTCTACACTTCTTTCTCGACTGTCTTCAATAGGTATCACTGGTGCGGCTCTTCGGTGGTTGACTTCATATCTATCGGATAGACAGCAATTTGTTAGGATAGGTGAGAATCAATCCCGTACTGTCACTATTTCTCATGGTGTACCTCAAGGTTCTGTACTTGGTCCTCTTCTATTTCTCATTTATTTGCTGCCACTTGGCCAGATCATCAGATGGCATGGTCTCAACTTTCATAGTTACGATGATATTCAAATTTATTTCACGATTAACCCCAACTCAGCTTGTCCACTCACTTCTGTTATCTCCTGCCTTCAGGAACTTAAAACATGGATGTCTGATAACTTCTTACAGCTTAATGCTGGGAAAACTGAAATCCTGTTAATTGGCCCCAAATCAAAGAGTTTACCCGGACATGACTTTTTTATTGATGGTGTTCAGATTAGGCCTTCAAAAACTGTGCGGAATCTGGGAGTTTTGTTTGACCCCACGTTATGCTTTCACTCACACATCGGTCAGACTGTTAAATCATGTTTCTTTCACCTGCGGAATATTGTTCGTATACGCCCCTCTCTTAACTTTGGAGATGCTGAAACTGTTATTCATGCTTTCATAACTTCCAGATTGGACTACTGTAACTCCTTATACAGCGGCCTACCCACCAAAGCAATACATCACCTTCAAATGGTACAAAACTCTGCTGCTCGAGCACTTACATATAATAAAAAATCTGCACATATTACCCCTATCCTTCATCAACTTCACTGGCTTCCTGTGGTCAATCGCATCCAGTTTAAACTATTAGTCTTAGTTTATAAAGCCTGTCATGGTCCCGCACCTCAATACCTCGCTGAGTTAGTGCAACCATACCTTCCTGTCCGGACTCTTTGATCTAGCAACGAAAATTTGCTTGTCGTCCCCAGGTTTAAACTATCTACTGTGGGTGGTAGGGCTTTTGTAGGCCCTAAGCTATGGAATAAACTGCCCCCCTAATCTTCGTGCCATCGACAACCTCCAGATCTTCAAATCAAAACTTAAAACTCATATATTTACCATGCTCAATAAATAATCTTCAATTCTATTTCTCTGTCTACCACTCTCTCACCTTTATTTTATTTCACATACTTTGCCGAAATTTATATGTTGCGAAAAATTCTTTTGTCTGTCTACTATTTGTATTATTTTGTGAAGCGACCATGGGTTCTTGAAAGGCGCTATAAAAAATAAACGTATTATTATTATTATTATTATTATTATTATTATTATTATTATTACTTTTCTTTGTCCTGTGATGCCATCCATTCAGCTTTGAACTTGTTGATTGAATGTAAATCCAAATGTTTTGGCAGGAAAAATAAATTGTCTTGCAGTAAGGTAATGATTGCAGTAAGGCACAAAGAGGCTGTGTTGCAGTGACGTTTATGCTAATATACATTTTTATGCTTCGAACACATTTCAATCATGGAATTTGAAATTCTGTAAAAAAATTAATTGAACTGACAAAATGTTTATTATAATACATGACAAATCATGTATTATCCACTGAATTTGATCCTAATCCTTCAACTTTTCCATGACCATATAAATAGTCCCAGTGCTAAAAGCATGATTTAGCAGTATTACGGTTCACATTACACACGTTTGTATGGCAGAATTAATACAAGTGCTTTAACAGAATTTTTAGTTTCACGTATCTGCTTTTAAACCCTCTGGAATGCATGCCCTTTGCTACCATTGTAAGTGCTTTACTGTAAATGTGATTTGTGTTTGTTTTTAACAAACTGTGAGGCCAGTCAAAATAATTTTCTGGTCATTTACAGCCTGTCACAAATGCTGTTGATAAAGATGAACTTGTTTTGAACCCATATACTCTGAATTGTGTGTTTTATAAATGCCTACATACAGTAGCATATGAAAATATTCGGAACCCTGGGATATATATGGTGTTCTAAACAAAACTTCATCTTATCTTATGTCCTATCACTTATTACACGAGCAGCCTATATAAATAGCCGCTTACCTCAGTCCAGTGACAATACTTCCAGCATCCCTCTTCCACCCCACATCCTCCTCTATTTATGTTCTCTCTATTATGTATTGAATATTCTTTAGTAATCTCTATTACTTAAGTACTCCAAGTACTCCATTTATCTCTCAAGTCAAGTCTCATGCTCAAGCCCTTACATAATAGATAGCATAGCACTCCAAATATGTTTAACTTTATCTCATTTAAGGATCATGCAAATATGAACTCATAAATGATGGTTTATTGTGTAAGGGCCTGGATACAGGATATAGTTTAAATCATTCTGCAAGAATTTTTCATCTTGAACTGTTTTCCCTCTGTGTTAAAATATGTTGTTTGGCATAAATCTAACAAAGCACATTACTGTGTGAGCACCCTCCCTACAGTAAAGCATGATGATGGCTGCATTACAATAGGGACGCTCAGTAATATGCCGGAATGTGCTAGAATACGATTCAGATTCGCTGTCCTAGTCCACTGGCAATGTCTCTTCTTGACTATTTTTTTGGGCAGCAAAGTGATTAAATTAACATTTAATTGATTATGGATTTCACGGATACTTGTCCTAGTAATTTCCATTAATGTGATTAATGCACTTACAATTTGCTAAGATAGAATCTGTATGATGTAAATGTGGCCAATTAAACTTACAAACTAGCAGCTAAAATTGCTATCAAAGGTGGCCGTACAATAAAATAACTGAGTTTGTTTAGCTTTCATTTTACATTGTGTTGTTTTAATACATTTATGATCAGTCCTTGATGATGTAAACACTGTTCACACCATTAATATCACTCAGTCATACCAAGAGATACACCTTTAGATTACTTTGTTTTGAATCTGATTAAAGATTAAGAAAGAGAAGTTGAACGATGTTTTAGAGTGCATAATGTAATAAAAGCAGAAACAAGGGATACTCGCTTCTCAACAGACAAAAGTCTGAGCTAGCAGCCACATCAAAGGGAGACCCATTACATTGGTGTTGCACACCACAGTAAGGATTCCATTTCCTTTGAGATCAATGGATTGATGTTCCTGCCAAAGCAACTGTCTTCTTATTATGTGGCAGATAAGGAGTCAGCATGCTGTAAGGAAAAGGCTTACTTGTAATTGAAGTATAGAGATGTGTGATGCCCCGAGAGGATAGACTGTGTATCAAAACAATACAGGTTTTTTTTAGGGGGTGGGGGGGTTGCAGAGAGCTAAAGTTTTTACATATTTAATGACCACCATACATTGGGTCGTGCTTGCAACAGCGGGTAAAGGTTCAGAGGGAGGT
The DNA here is from genome assembly GCF_963993115.1 of Abramis brama. Classification (NCBI taxonomy): domain Eukaryota; kingdom Metazoa; phylum Chordata; class Actinopteri; order Cypriniformes; family Leuciscidae; genus Abramis; species Abramis brama. The sequence goes on along the minus strand of NC_139965.1, from coordinate 28,231,089 downwards.
AGTGTCTCTTATTGTGTTCTCATTGGGGATGGCTTTCCATGTCACTGTGATTGGCTGATAACACTGTTGGTGTGATTGATAATAGCCACCTATTTGTCCATAAAATATGTCAAATTGGTGGAAATGTATTGTTTAACAAAACAAACAATAAATAACCTTAAGGATTTGTAAGTGAGTTGGTTCTTAGTGAGCACTCAGCTCTGTTAAATTAAAGGTGCACTTCTGCGCCTGTGACCTTCATGGTACAGTACCTGCAGTGTTCACAGAGCATTTAGTGACTAATGGTCTGAAATGAAGGTGTCTAATAATAAGTAAACAACAGCCGGTAGAAAGAAATTTAACTAGAATTTAACGGTAGAAAATATGTTTGGAATTCTATCATTTTTGAAAGCATTATTTTGAAGCAAGGTTTAAAGATAGATAAACTTGACAAGACTCTTGTGGTGTTAAAAACAAAAAAAAATATGTTTTGAGATGCGTGCAGTTTGTTCTGTTCTGCTCCATCTAGCTTTTTAAACACAAGAATGCCTTTCTCGTTCTTCCTCTTACTTTTAGTGCACAGAGCTAAAAGGATCTAATGGTATCAGGGTCATAGCACTAACAAAGGTACGTAGCCTACTTCAAAATGCAATTTTAAGTATGTTACATTACAGATGTAAATGTACAGGCACTCTACCTGAATGTTGTTCTGTATCCATCTTTTTTAGTTCTAGCATTAAATTTCAATTTGCCATTCAGAAGTGGGTGGTGAGTATAGACGCTTTTAAAACTTTAATCATGGGTAAAACTTCTCAAGTAAAAGTACTGGTAAAAATAATCACTCAAAAAGAAGCAATATAATAATAGATAATAAATAAATAAATAAATATATATATATATATATATGGAATGTTTTATTTATCTGTTTGCACATAATAAAATATTTTTTAAATACATATAGTAAATCATCCCAATAATTTTATCTTTCAATAATTTAATCCACTGCTCCAGTCACAGAATCAAACATTTTTAATGTTTAGTCTTTCCTTTTTATGTTTATTAGTTTTTTCTTCAAGAAGGAATGTCTGTATCTCTAGAGTTGGTGTGTATTTGTTGTTATTGGCTGTATGAGGCTCCATGTATAAATCAAACTTTGCTTAATGTTTTTTTTTTTTTTTGCAAAGGCATTACATATAATTTGTATTTTCATCTTAGAGAGAGAGCAGAATTTGAGGCCAATGATTCATTTTTGTCATCGATTCTCTTGAGTTGGAGAAAAAAAGTTTCCTCCATTAAACAAACTTTTTAAAAAACATTTTATTTGCTTAAAGGGTTAGTTCACCCAAAAATGAAAATTCTGTCATTAATTACTCAAAAATTCAACTTTATTCAACAATTTATTCTCTTCTGTGTCTGTCTCTGACGCTAAATAAATAATGCTGCGCTTTTCAATGCACTTGAGTGGGCCTTTAATGATTTTTGATACTCACCCTATTTTCCATAAATATAGACAGGGCTCTTGACAGTACATCTGAAAGTAATTTTCCATGTAATTATTACAAAATACCTGAGTTGTTAGCAGTCCTATTCATTATAGTTCACTCTCACACTTTCCAATTCACTTGGTAACTGCCCTTTTGAACTGGAGTATTAAGGTGTTATCAAAGAAATTTCTTACTTTCATGTAAGTGGATTACAAGCCAGCTTATGCAGATAGACTTATTGTCTTATCATTAAGTAGCATATATTTGAAGGTTAACACTCAAATGTGTTGCAGGTGAAGTAGACATGGAAAAGTGATTGTGTAATTGGGAAGAGAATTATGTGAGAGAGAGCAAAACAGTCTAGTAAGAGAAAGAAAGAAGACCCAGGGAGAGACCAAGGAGAAGAGAACTGAAACATAATTGCAGACAGTGGAGGTCACAACAGGTGTCTGGCCACTGACAAACCCTTTCAGCCCATAGTAACAGGCTACCTTCACAATTTGTGCTGTATAAACAACTTGTTTTCCTTTGCCCAGGGTTCTGACAGTTGGTTTTGTGGATGGTGGCAGAGGGGAAATAGCAGTAATTATGTTTGAATCAGTCTGAGAGCTGTTATGAGCCACTCATTATTTTCTGCTGTTCATTCACACCATTAAAAATGTACAAATTCACATATAATGTTATTATTTACCTGCTGTTTGTGAAACAGTGGACAGAGCTAGGTCAGTCATAAAATGTAAAAAAGAAAAATTCCCCTCAGTGTGTGTTTAAATTTTGCTCATTGTTTGATGTGTGGACAAAGATATTTAGGCCTTCCCATTATGCTCTTCCTTCTGCTATCACAAAAATGAAGCATTGTTATATTTTTGAAGATGTTTCATTGCGATGGCCCTAGTGCCCACAGCTTCTGTTTCATCTGTGTCATTATGGTTGTTATGCATGTCAATAAGAAAGTTTTAATATCTGAAAAGAAAACATGGTTGCAGGTTTGCAGTGTTGTGCATCTCTACAATGTTAAAGTACTGGTTGTTTTGTTTTGTTATGTTTTGTTTTGTTTTCATTTTGTTTTGTTTTGTTTTACTGTGAGTGATCCATTTCTCTGGCTGTGTCTCATTTTGAAGTCTGCATCCTCCGGAGGTTCGCATTTGTCGGCCGCATACTTTATTGAGGCTGCCTCACTTCAGAAAAGTAACCATTACATTCCAAAATAAGAAAGAAATTACAATCATTTACACCACAAAAGGAATAATGGTCAATTTTATAATGGTTACTTTTTTTAAATGAAACATCCTCAATGATATGCGGTGGACAAATGTGACCTTCAGAGGGTGCAGCCTCCGAAATAAGACAGCATGTATGATCACCGTTTTATTCACCATACTGTATTTGACAACATTTCCTTGTAGAAAACCGGACTGTAAAACATTGAATGCTTCATTTCTAATTTCAACTCTATACAGTTTCTTATATGTACTGTCATGTCAAACAAGTTGTATGGAGCATTTTGTCATTCTTACAAAATACCCAATAGAGACCCATAAATAATTTTGATTTGCAAGTAATATTGGATATTGGATGTGTCCTATGCTATTTAACATAGTTAACCTGAAATTAAAATTGACCATATTTCTTTCTTAAACGAAAAATGTCATCATTTATAAACCGTCATGTCACTCCAAACCTATATGACTTACTTTCTCTAAGGAACAAAGTTATTTTGTCCAATGAAACAACAGTGGACCCCATTGACTTCCATTGTATGGACAAAAACACGGAAATGTCTTTTGTTTTCTACAGAAGAAAGCCATACAGGTCTAGAATGACATGAGGATGAGTAAATGTGTCAGGGTTCTGTCACTCCAGTTGGTCTTATTATTAGTTTGTTATTATTAGTTAGAATCCATTCATATTCTGAATGGATTATATATATACATAAACAGTATATCGCCTAGAAAGCAAGCTAAAAGCGCTCCCCTTATAATCACTAAAAAGCTCTCATATGATTCATCTCAATTCATCGCAATCTCACAAAGTTCCGCTATAATCAATGAAGCTGACTGCACAATGAATCTCTTATTTAGCCTATGTAATTTCTAAAGTTTGTTTGTTATAAGTTAACTTATAATGAGAGTATTTGCGAGCGTGTGGAACTCAGCACTGGACAAAAAGTTTGAGTTTTGAGTTTGAGAGGTGAGTGGATTCTAATTTAAACACGTCTGTTTGGCAGTTTGCTCTCAAGAAATCATCAGATATGTTTGTGATTGGCTGCATTGCTCAATGCGAAAAAAAACTTTGTAAATAAAAACCTTTGACACTCTCAAGAAAACACCAAATCTGTTTCGCCAATATGCTGTTATTACTGAGAAAACTGATCCTAGACCAGCGGTTATAGACGTTATTCAGAGCAGGGCCATGACAGGTATGAAAGTGAGGCTGTGAGAAATTTTCAATGGTTTTAAAAATCTGTTTAAAGCTCCTAGATCAATTTTCCACAGCTCATGTTGTCTAGAGTTTATTATCTACTGAAATTTCTTAGGTTTAAAAATAAACACAATAAATAACAGTACAACCCAAACAAAGATACCGCTATTCAGTGGTGAACACCTCAGAAATAAAATGGATTGTGAATAATGAGCATTGAACGGAGAGATTAAAGTAAGATGAAATGACCGCCAAAGGAGAAAAGAAACAGTTGGTTTCTCGCTTGTTTATTTACATTAATCTGATCCTGTCCTGTAAAATCTCCAGCTGTGTTTCCGAAGTAAACCATGTCTGTCCGCAGTGATACTGAAGTCAAGCAAGGAGTTGCTATTTTGTTGTTTATGTGAGAAGTAGCTGTGGTGTATTTGCTCCACCAAACAGTTATACATTTATCTTGTTACCTGTACCTGATGTTCTTAGTAAATATGGACATTCCAGGTAGGTACTGTATAGGGAAAGATGTGATGAAGAAGCATGGCTTTCAAACATCATTAGTAGTTCAATGGCACCTCTTTGGAAATGTTTATCTCCTTATCTGCTTAAATATGCTCACCAGTTATTGACAGGAGTTCATCAGAACTGTTGCTTTGTGTCTAACATTGCTCAATAATAATCAATCAGTCAGTCTGACAATGATATTGATTTCTCTACAAAATATATCTCAAATGTAGCACAGCTTTCACGTGGTACAGCCAAGTATGAAAAGAAGTGTCAAATTTGAAATCATTCTATCAAGATCTCAAAACTCCAAAGGATATTAAAGGCTGAAGCGAGTCTAGGGCCAAATGAGGACAACACCAATCTAGCAGAAAATTTATTGCACTTTGCTAGACTTTCATCCTATGACTAATCATGGTGGTCTATTTCATTTCTCTTTTTCTATTTGTCTTCATCACTCAGCCACACTCTGTTTCAAGCAGGATGCACCGATACCACTTTTTCCAGAACAATGCCAATAGCCTATACTTTCAATGTTGGTACTTGCTGATACCCATACGTGTATTTTCATTGCATTTGTAATTTTTAAATAAGCTATATTACACAGAGAATCCAAAAGAATATGAATCATTTTTATTGATTTAATTTGTTTAGCAACTTTATATTTCCTTCAATTATTTTCATACTTATATTTGGATGTTAAAATGTATTGTACAGGCCTCTGTTACTTTCACTGTTCATTTTATTAGAGGGCTGCATTGGGATTGGGGTCATGCGGGACCCAACGTAAATCTCGTGAGAGCGGACGGTTTTACCTTTGCTGGGGGTGGGAGTGGGCGGTCAAAAAATACAGCGCGGGTCCCACAATGCCGCGTTTTGCCATGCAACAAGAAAGGAGTCAACAAATGAAGTTCACCGCAGTCGATCAGTAATATGCTCTTCCTCCATAGCAGGCTAGGCCAAGTGATTCATTATTTAATTCATTCGTTAAGTAGCTACATTTAATGTTTTTTAGTATTATTTATTTTATTTTTGCTGTTATTTAGTTAGGCTACATAAACACCTATGATAGCCTATCTGAGGTTTTTATTTCTTTTCTTCTTTTTTTTTTTTTATAATATTTAATTTAATATTTATTTATTTTATAATAATTCAATTAAATATTGTGCCTTTTCAGGTTCCCAAATTTTATCTGTGATGTTTAGGTGTGTGCGTGTGTGTGTGTGTGCGTGTGTGTGTGTGTGTGTGTGTGTGTGTGTGTGTGTGTGTGTGTGTGTGTGTGTGTGTGTGTGTGTGTGTGTGTGTGTGTGTGTGTGTGTGTGTGTGTGTGTGTGTGTGTTACGCATATGTTTAAATAAGTTTTAGGCTCCACTATAGTTGTGATGTTTTGTTTTAACAGTTGAGAGTTAAGGCCAATAAAAAGCTGACTTCGGTTTGTCATTTATGGTGCTAGCATTACTTTATCTTATGGTCAGTTTATTTAAACAGAATGTTTTACCTCTGTTATTCTGAACGTTTTGCATAGCCCTAATGTTTTTGTAATGTTTCGTAATTTTTTTCCACAATTTCCTCAAGCTGTAAGCCTTTGCGGGAGTGCAAAACACACGGTAATAGTCAGAAATTTAGCGGGATTAAGAAAACAGTCCCGCGCAGGGCTCTACATTCTATTCCTTTCTCATATTTTATCTTTCATTTAATAGCACAGCACAAATTTAGAACTGCTTCAGCAGGGCTCAACGCTATGATACCAGTATTTTAGATACCAATGAAATATCACAATTTTACATTTTTGATACTACAGCAAAACTACTAGCCTAATTAATGTAAATTTAAAAGTAATCAAATGTAAAATAACACTGGACTGTCTTCACTGTATAAATGAAATATAGATGAATATTTATTAAATGTATTGAGTAATTAACTGAAGAGCAGTGAGTAATTTATTTGTCCTTTGTTGTTTAAATAACATTAAAAACACAGCAGCAGGTTTATTAAGCTGCTGTCCCTTTATGACCGATTGCACGGATCCAATAGGCTATACTGTTACACATGCATTTTATTTCTCAACTGTTTGCGTTCACATAGACATAGTCTATACTGTCTATACTAGGCTATACTGTTACATGCCCATCTCTGCATACACATGAGTTTTAGTTTTAATCCAAATGATGCATGTGCTGCGAGCGATCAGCAATTAAGAGCATGCAACAGAAGTGCGCTCTCTCTCTTTACCATCAGTTTACATTAGTTATGTGACTTCTTTTACCTTCTTTGCTATTGACATACCAACCGAACTACAAACTTTCCAGCGATGTCTGTGAAAAAGGGATGTGCGCTTGATAAGCTTGTGCGTCTGTGCTGCTGTGTTCTCAATCCACTTTACATAGGCTATATAGGTGTAAATATTTAATTTGTTAAACATTCTATTAATTCGATACATTTGCTTCATAGTATAATGATTTAGTCCACTGGAGGCAAGTTGAAGTGAGATGCAATTGCAATTTATTAACAAAATGTGATCAAGCATAAAACAAAAGGCATGAAACTGGAAACTCAAAACAAGAACATCGACAAAAAACATTCAATACTCAACAAAGACACAGGGCAAACATGAGGGCTTAAATACACAGACTAATTACAAGACAATGAACACCTGTGAACAATGATCAGACGATTAACCAATGACAAGACACATGGCAGGATCACATGACAAGACACATAAACATGACAATGACAAGAACAAGAAACAAAACCCAAAACGTGACACATAGACATCCTTCTCTGATATACTGTATCCATTCTGCTCTCTTCTTGCTCTGTTGTCAGTGTTTCTCTGTCACAAGCACTGTACTGGTATCGGTAACTGTGCGGTATCGGTTGTTGGTATCAGAGCATTTTAATGAGTACAAGTACACAAGCACAGTATTGGCCCGATACCAATACTGGTACCGGTATCGGTGCATCCCTAGTTTGAAATATCCAGATCTTTTTTAAGTCCTTTGTGTATTTGTTTCATTTTGATGTTCTACCACTGGAAGTGTCTGGAATATTTCAAAATCTGCCAAATATACTGGCTATAATCTATATTGGCATATGTTTATCCTATCTTTGATAATGTTGCTTTACTCAGAATTATTCTATTACAAACAATACTTAACCTTAAGCAAATCACAATGTGTGGGCTGTGATTTCTGTTAGGCAGATGCTCTCCACATGGCTAGTGCCAACTATAGACTGGTCTTATCTTTGCTAATGAGTTCATATATTGGAGGAAGGTTGAATGTCTACTTTCCTGGTGTGGCAAAAACAACCAGCTGTACAAAGTTGTGGAAGTGAATATAAAAAGAACATTTTGAAAATTGGCGTCCTTTCCAGCCTCTCTTCCAGCATCATTCATATTGCCAGGCACCATTTATTGTATAGATTTTGAACAGAGCGACTACATAACATCCATTAGAGAATGCATCTCTTGCCGCTACACATTACTGCTAATTTTAGTTTCATAATTGAGTTCATTCTGCTCTCATCAATCATCTTTTGGTGTGGAGCCTCATCTGCCCACTCAAAGGATGCGTTTCTTCATCTTTTGCAGGATGAGGTACGCATTATCAAGCCTACAAAAGGTTCACTGGGTGTCATCTGCCTTGTAAGAACAGTTTGACTCCAGGTTGAGAAACAAGGAAGAATATGCCACACTCTCCCACTTTGGCCTCCACTTTCAATTCAGTGAAAATCAGACCCATGCCACCTGCTACCACAGTCTTGCACTATTGCCTTTCTTCAATGTCCTGTCCAGCCTTTGATTCCCAGCCCACACAGATGATTGTCTCAGTTACGGTTACAGCAGAGTCTGAATCATACGCTCTGTTCAGCCTCAATAATTCTGTCATCCATTAAAAAAGGCCAGCACCTTTTACAGAATAACTTTCACAAGTGCTAACACCTTAAAAAAACTATTATTTAAATTATTTAAAGAAAGTTTGTTTCTGTATACCTGCGAAAAATTCAGGTCATCTGAGGTATGATTAACCAACCAATTTTTCTCTCTCTTTCTGTGTTCCCTAGACGGCTCAGACGGTGTTGTTGGTTGTCGCTGCGTTCCTCATCTGCTGGATGCCGCACCACATTATTGCTATGTGGGTGGAGTTCGGCCAGTTTCCCTTGAATGATGCTTCCTTTGCGTTTCGCATCATCTCTCACTGCCTGGCCTATGGAAACTCCTGTGTCAACCCCATTCTTTATGCTTTCCTCTCGGAAAACTTCAGAAAAGCCTGCAAGCAGGTCTTCACTTGCCATTTTTTTTACTCCCCTCCGCCTGTGGAGAAAGTGGTGCGCATTCGCATGGAGAACTTCTCCATGACACATTCCACTACTAACTTGTGACTCAAATTTTTTTAGAGATATCAGTACTGTTTAAAAAAATGGGCAAACATTTGTGTTGTTGTTTCTGGATCATAGCCTAGTAGTGTATGGATCACATTCAAGAAGGTTTGACTAACATGGACAGTAAAAAGAAAAAGCTACCTTGAGAAGTAAAAATCCTATAATATCTCAATCCATGTATATCAAAGGCATTTGCTTAGGAAAAAAGTGTGAACTATTTAAGTGTAAATAGTGTTTGTCATTGAAATGTTGTTTTATTACATTTTTTATGTTCATTGTTTAATGTGTATTTAATGTTATTGAAAATAACTCAAACATATATAGATATGCATTTAAAAATATAATTATTATAAGATAGTTTTTGAATATGTTTGAAAGATCCACTCTACAGGAAGTGATTCTTTTGAATGTGTGAAAAGTGATTCTAAAAGAAGTGATTCGTAAAAGGCTGTGTTTGTGAATGAACTGTGCTGTCTGAACTCCTTTTTAGTGTTTATGTTGTATTCAACAAACACTTTCAGTCTCAGTATAAACATGCCATAAACCTCAATATTTACTTGTATGCTGTAATTATATATTTGGTGACGTTTGTTTCAGTGTATTATGTCCAGTCTTCTGGTTATATATCCATTATAAAAAGAAAATATTATTGAAGGTTTCCCCCTTAAGAATTCAAATAAAAAAAATATCTAATTCAATGAAAAATAAAATGTATGTTTAGGTTTTCTGGTCCTTTAAGAGTAAGTTAGAGTGGGTTCTTCTTTAAAAAGGATGTCTATCTGTATCCTAATGCTTATGGTTAACTGTTTGACATAAACTGGTGATTGTCCTAAACAAAAGACCAGTGGAAACTTTTGTGTGTGTGTGTGCGCACCTCTTACCAGTCTATTACTCACGGCTCTCTGTGAGATATCAGGACAAAACCTCTTATAAACACTTTTTTTTTTTAGAATCAGGAACAAGTCAAGAGTGTCTCAAAACTTAGGAACTTCCCTGATGACGAAAAAAGAATGGCACATTTTCCAACAGGTCAGGTTCCTGTCAGGTGAATATGATTGCATAAAATGCTACCATCACTCATGCCTTTAATCCTTGTGGAATGCAGCTCTCTCTATAATGTGATATAATAGTACTACAAATGATAACACAGTGCTGTAGGTAACCCTAAAAATTACACTTTTTTTTTTTTTTTTTTGCACAGATCACATAACTTTGGAATGACTGTGTCAAAGTACAGACTGGTAACTTTCTGTTATTTTCTTTCTTCGTAAGTATATGATGTATATTTGAATACATTTATAAACAGTGCTGCATTTCACATAGTATCAGCACTATAAAGGTCTGGCAGTGCACCATGATAAAAAATGTTTTACACTGGGAGAACTCCCAGGTGAGTAGTCAGGGAAAATATCCAGAATCTGGTGATGCTAAATCATGCTCAGACAAATCATTAATAACAAAGTTAACCCTTTCAGACATTGTCAGTGTCAAAGCACATCACTTTTCTCAGGGTTTTTTATTTGTATTTTTTATTTTGTATCATAATTAGATTAGATGCTGGTAAATTAATCTTTGAGTGCTTTATCACTATCACACAGTGACCATTATTTCATTAGTAATTCTATACTTTTGTCCAGTATCTAAAATTGAATCAAATTCTTTTTAGACAAAAGTTATCAAATATCTTAGCATTGCTAGCAACCTGAATTTACAATGCCTTCTATATAAAGTTTTCATGAAATAAACTTGAATCAACAAATATAAATTTCTAATTAAAGCATGGTAATTTTTTTGTGCCTGGAACATAATTTGGGTCATTAACAGTTATAGATATGCAACCTCATTCTCTATACATTTTACACCAAATATCATAATGTGAAAAAAAGCAGACAAAGATCCACATATAGCCTAAACATCCTTTTTTTCAACACTTTCAATAAAATTATCTCCTCCTGCATTTCTGATGAACCAAATGAACCTTTAAATGGAGTGTACAATTAAACCCAAAAGTATTTGTTGCATTTCAAAGCCAAAATGTTGCTGTACTCTACAGTCAATAACATTATGCATCTCAAGGGCATTTGCATGAGTGTTTGTCTGTCTTTCATACATTAAAGCATGAATCTCACAAAATGGACTTGAAAAAACAAGAACGTGTACATTTACTTCATAAGAGAGTAGTTCTGCTTGGCCAGGTTGCTTTTTCTTCACAGCTCCCTGTTTACGTCTTCTCTAATCAATGTTATGAAAGACCCTCTTCTCAATAACACTGCAGCAAAGTTCAAATTTATCTCATGGCAACCCTCCTGTTGTGCCGTGATAAACAGTTGGTAGTGAAGCATGAAGCCTCACTTTCAGACCTCTATATCACATTCATTCCCATTAGGCAAAAGATGCAGCATTAGCAGCACTGAAATAACAATGCAAATAAACCAACATCACATCAACCAATAAAACCTTGCTATTTAAATGTGGTTTTGTCTTAGCACCACTTACAGCTTCCTTAAATTAGTCTGTTTGTTGTACAATTTATTGTTCAGTGTCAAATACCTCACATAATATAACAGTGAGAGGTCACTGCAAACATTTTCAAATGAAAAACAACATTCAGTCTAAATGTAAACAAGCTTTAGGCCAAAATATTTGTAAATGTTTAGTGCTATTCTGAAGTGAGCATCTGATGGACACTTTACTATCCCATGAGGCCACGGGATAGGAATTACAGTGAATAGCATCATGAATAGCAGTGAAGCGAGTCAAGTGATGCAACTGACACTGTAGGTCACATGACAATAACAACATGACAAATGTAGTATGTGTGGAATACATTCATACTATACACATTCAAACTATATAAAACATATTTTTTAACATTTCCAAAGTAAGGCCAAACTGAAGAATAAAGGTGTTCTGGTGTTCTTCCTAGAGTAGGAAATACTTACTAAGATATGCGCTTTCAGACATGATTTAAATGATGACAGAATTTAGATTTTGGGGTGAACTAGCCCTTAAGACAGTGGTTCTCAATTCCAGTCCTCGGGACCCGCTGCTCTGCACATTTTGTATGTCTCCCTTATTTAACACACCTGAACCAGATCATCAGCTCATTAGGAGAGACTCAATGAACTGAACTGAGAGTGTCAGATAAGAGAGACATACAAAATGTGCAGAGCAAGGGGTCCCGAGGACTGGAATTGAGAACCACTGCCTTAAGATGTCTAATACAAACGTGTACAGAAGCTTTAGGCCAAAATGTTCTTAAATGTTTAGTAAAGGTTGAAAACAACAAATACACAAAGAACCAAATAATACCAAACCTATATGGTGTTCTTTCTTGGCCAGAACACATAAGAAAATATATTTTGAAGATTTTTGCCTTTTTTGGGTGAACTATCCCATTAAGATGTCTAATACAAATGTGAACAGAAGCTTTAGGACAAAACGTTATTTTAACATGTTTATTTTAAAGGTTCAAACAACAAATATACAATAAACATTTGACATTTTTAATAAGGCTGATTTGTAGATCACCTATTTGTTTTTCTCCATTTCTTTAACATCAGTTTTATTGCTGGGTTTCTGAATTTCTGACTCCATCCCTGGTAAAGATGTTCTCCTCCTAGCTGCTGTCTCTATTCTCTGCACAAGTTCCACATCCCACAGGTGAGTAACGAAGCTCAGCACCTCCCCTCCGCCGGAGCCACCTGCTCTACCCACGCGCCCTGCCCGGTGGATGTAATCTGTGTGGGTCTCTGGGAAGTCATAATTGACAATAAGTCCAACCCTCTGTGTGTCCAAACCTCTTGAAGCAATGTCAGTGCATATTAGAACATCAACAATCCCTCTTTGAAAGTTCCTGAAAATTCCCTCTCTCATGGTTGCAGGCATCTCTCCCTGGAGCCTCATATGACGAACACCCATCTCCTCCAGCGAATAGCCCAGCCAGTTGACAGTGGAAGCCGAGTTACAGAACACCAGAACGCCTTTATGCTCCAGTTCAGCCTTCTTCAAAGCTTGATGAAGCTCTAGAATCTTGTCTGCACCTTTGATCCTGAGAAATGTCTGCTTTACATGCGGCATGAGATGATGTAGCATCCGGCTTTTAACGATCACCATGCTGGCCAGGTCAGTCACCATGCTGAGGACCTCTCCTACACCACGCGGAAACGTGGCTCCCACCACAACCAGCTGAGCTTTATGATCAAGCCCAACTGTCTCTGAGAGTCTGGACGCCACCTGGGTGTGCGAAAAAATATCCTCAAGCAAGCCCGCAAAACTGACGTCAAACATAGTGTCGGCTTCATCTATGACTAGGAAGTTTAGTTCGCTCAAGCTGATGAACCGCTTCTGGAGAGCCTTTAGCAGAGCGCCAGGTGTGGCCACTAAAACATCCGGCTGACCATGAGTGAACGCCGCTTTGATGTTTCCCACACCTCTCCCACCTCCTGCGACTTTGACCACTATTCCAAACCGTTGGCTGATTGATCGAGCTACAGATGTCACTTGTTCTGCTAGTTCCCGTGATGGAACAACAACCACAGCGCGAATGTTTCTCTCAGAGTCTGTGAACGGCTCCTCCTGCAGCCTGTGGATGATGGGAAGGAGGTAAGCGAGTGTTTTTCCACTTCCTGTCTCTGCAGCGCAGAGAATATTGCGTCCTTTTAGTATTTTGGGAATGGTTTGCATCTGCACTGTGGTGGGGTGAATTATATTCTGACTGTGTAAAGTCTCCACCAGTTCTGGACAAATGTGAAAGCAATTAAATGTCTTTTTAGTGGTGGAAGCTGTGTCATTACCCTTTTCCTTCTGCTTGAGCATGGATGGTGGAGCACTCTGGATGCTATTTATGGAGAAGTAATCCCCTAACGTTTTGTTACTCTTCCATCCCTTTGATGTCAGAACAGGTTGTTCAAATTTTCCAAGTGTATAGCCTACAGACTGGTTTAGCTGCGGGTTCTTGCTCTTGATCAATAGTCTGCCCGGCTTGACTGTTGGCAGCCTGTCAAACTTCTTGCTTTGCATCTGTTTGACGTTCTCTATATGTTCTTGCATGGGTCTCGGGATGCGGATCACAACAGGCTGTGAGCTAGCTGTTGTCATTCTGCGTAGACCCGCACTAATGGACGCGGTCTGTCCCCTGCCAGGCTGCGAACTAGAAGAACAGCGTGTTGCCTGCGAGAGTTTGGAAATTAGAAAGGCACCGCGTCTTAACTTCACTGCCTGCATTGTGGATACGAGTACAAACGAAAATGAATATCGTATGTCCTGTTTAATACACAAACGGATAAGAGAAGTACCTTTTAATGTGACAAATGCGGGAAAAAACATTGATCTCACGTGCACCCATGCGCTTAGTTTGTCCGGGCACAGGATGATGACGTTTACAAACACAGCAGACTAATGTCAAAATTAAAGCCCCATTGATCAAATGTGAAATGAAACTTTGTTGAATTCATAACCGCGTACTAGCCTACTCTTGCTATTTCTGCTATTTATTTACATTTATTTAAACGGACGATTTTATCTAAAGCGACTTTGAAGGAATACAGAAAGTGATTTATTTCATTTTCAAACATTGTCTAGAATAGAACATGGACAGGGAGTGATTCAGATTAAGAAATAGTGGGAGCATAAAATAATCTTTAAGAGTGCAAAACTAATGTTCTTTATTCTAGAACATTTATTTGTTTTGTGGAAATATTCGTTAACACATGGCCAGAGATAGGACACGCTCAAGACAGGCGCAAAGATTAAGAAAATTTACCATGGTTTTACAACAAATAAAACAAAACAAAAAAAAACATTTTTATTGTAGTTCAACCATGTATCCACAAATAAACCATGGTTTTGCTACACTATAGTTTAACCATTGTATTTGTAGTAAACTGATACAACTGGCAATGAAAAAAAAAAACATGGTTAGCCTACTATAATAAAACCATGGTTAATTTTGGTAAGGGAAAGCACAGAAAATACTGTAACAGGCACAGCAAGCTCACTGTTCGTGATGCTCAAAATATTGAAAGAAAAATATAAATATTCAATTTCTTATCTATTTTAAAATCTCTAAAGAGAAGTTTCGATGACATTTTCTTTCTTCTTTTTTTCTTCTTTTTTTTTAAATTCAACTTTCTGGGATTTTATTTTCCTCTTACCTCAGTGCAGATTTGTTTAAATCAGGAACCAAGGCAAAGCTATGTCGCTGCTCTTCCATAAGCACCGCAACCTAATGTGAGTGAATGCATTTTAATTCAGCCCGTCTCATAGACAGTAAAAGAAATGGACACAGCGACCCCATTGGATTCAACGGAGAAAAGTGAAGTAAATTAGAAGCACTCACTTCCTGATGGCTGAGCGTACTGCGCAGACTCAAACTGAGCTTGACGACGTAGATGTGACGTGAGCAACCTGTCTGTCTTCTAGTAGCTGTGCCAAGAGAAATCTGAATCATTCCCTTTCGAAACTTGCAGAGATGGAGAGTGTGAGTAGGAGGTGTCCATGAGCTAGGAGAAGGAGAAACTTTTGCTAAGTATTCTGATTAATTACTTTGTCATTTTGCCTCCACGTCCCCCGATTGCCCGCGAACTTCTCCTCCCGTCCATACGGTAATTTCTCTACTGTGCGACAGAGAGTCGTGTGGTTATGACACAATCGTTAGCCTATTTTTACAAAAACTGCTTCTACGGGGCCATAACGTAAGATACAAGGTAATGGAGCCTTTTTATAAATTTTCGTTTTTCTTTAGAAATAAAATGGACAAATGGAGTCTTTAAACGCCTCAGATGTAAAGTTATTCGCTGTCAAAGTGACGCCAAAATGAATGGGAGTCAATGGAATGCTAACAGCAGGTGATGGTCTGCTAATCAATGGCGGACCCCGGGGAAGCTTCAGTTTCCGGCTGATAGATTACCCCCTTGGCCAGTCTGCTGTTTTTGTTATGGTTTGTTTAAATCGGGAACCAAGGCAACGCTATGTTGCTGCTCTTCCATAAGCGCCGCCACCTAATGTCAGAGAGTGAATGCATTTTAATTCAGCCCGTCTGCTGTTTTTGTTATCTGCAGGTACGATTTGTGTAGCATAATTCCACAAAGCTAAAGTCAGACCATTCTGTTTTTGCTTTAAATATTGAAACTACAATAAAAATACAAATAAAGTTTTTATTAAAAACTGCTTATGCTGCATGTGTGCATCTTTGTTTGGATCATGATTAAATGCAGTGGTTGCCACTAATTTCAAATGGCAACAGATAGAACAAATAAAATTGTTTAAACAAAGAAAAAATCGGAAACCGGTATCGGAATCGGCCAATATATGACAGATAAATGAGTTTT
The DNA here is from genome assembly GCF_963993115.1 of Abramis brama. Lineage (NCBI taxonomy): Eukaryota > Metazoa > Chordata > Actinopteri > Cypriniformes > Leuciscidae > Abramis > Abramis brama. Next base: position 28,214,993 of record NC_139965.1, on the reverse strand, counting down.
TTTCTTCTGTTGAACAAAAAGAAGATATTGGTTGGTAACCAGACAGTTCACGGCACCCATTGACTTCCATTTTAGGTTAAAAAAAATACTATGGAAGTCAATGGGTGCAGTCAACTGTCTGGTTGACTACACCAAAAAGCTTATTTGTCCCGTTTTAGCTAATGTCCCACTTTTGCTGACTTCACCCTACATACACACAAGACCTTAAATTAGTTGACAACATTGGTGAGTATATGAAACAGTGTCAGTCGCCAGTTGGCCAGTAACATTTTTATGAATCTAACAATGCAATGTTGTGACAACATCAACTTGAACAACTTTGAGGACAGTTGATAGGCCAGTGCAGCATCGTCACGAAAGTTTAGCCTTGCCAATTTAAATAGCCTATTCAAGCGCAAAAAGTGGCCAAAGGTAGCTCAGTTCGTTGGTGTGAACAACTCATTATGTTGGTGTGAAATAAACAGTTATGGAAATGTAGAATTTAAAGTCAAAGCTCCAATCTCCTCCCCAAAATCCCGAAAAAAAATAATTTGGTGACTACTTCGCTCAGAGAAGCTGTCAATCAAAGCTGTCAATCATGACATCACACTCCTATAGAATCAAATAACTAACTAAAACCAGACTTATTTAAAAAACTAACACTTGAACTTACATCAGCATGATAAAAACTACCTAAAATGACAAAAACCTTTTGAAAAAATTTGTTTATGACATATACTTGGACCAGCTCCCTGGGTGCGATCGAAACTTTTTGGCTTCACTTTTCAGGACTTGTGCGGCACACTTGGGCCCTACACATAGGCTACATGCTAGATAATGATACATGTTACAGTTTTTCTCGATTGTTTACACACATTTTCTGAAAGCATGCCTCATATTCTCAGAACTCTACACACAAATCAAAAAACACACACACAATGGGCAAAACCCCTCAATTCTCCTGCAAAATGAAACTTTACATTCAAAACAATGTTATTTCTTCTCAAAATGGTATTTTGTTTTCAAATGACACACACAAACCATCATATGAATAGACATTTATAAGAACCAGTTGAACACTGATGTGCTCAATGTAAAACACTATGAATGGAAAACACTTCTTCTCCATTCATCATAATGACTTTTTTTTGTTCAGTGTTACACTTTCTACAGACAGTACATACATAAGTGTGTTGTAAAATATTTGAGAATATTGTTTTTATACTCAGAACACACAAATACACGGTAACAAATATATTTTATTTTTCCCACAAAAACAATATACACAGTGTACATCCCAACCAACACAAAGTTGTACATACAGTGGTCTGCATACAAAACAACAGAAGAATTGGCTGTATACAGTTACAAAAAAATCCAATGTTGGCATCCATTGCTCCATTGAAGAGCTCACCTGTTGCTCTTTTATGCTAAAGCTCTGATTGCTAATTGTAAAACTGTGTGACGGGTGTTTGCCCATGTGATGAGTCAGTGTGCATATTTGAATGGCAGTGTGTTCCTTGTGAAAACAAGAGATTTTCTGCATGAAAATTGTGCCAAAAAGCAGAGAATTGTGTGTAGTGTTTTGAAAAAGGTGTGTTTTAGACCTGCAATTTGAGTGTAAAGCAGGAATTGTGCATGTAGTTTAGCAGAATTGGTTCAGGGGGTTGGTGAATGAGTTACATGTTGTGGTCATTGTGTCTCAAGTACCAGTATTTGTGTGTAAACAATTAAGAAAAACTGTAATACATATAAAAAAATATATATATATATATATACAGTGCAATGCATAAGTGAATACACCCATGCTAAAGTTGACTAAAAAGAGGAATAAAAAATCATATTTTGGAAATTGAACTTAATGCCTTTTAAGCCTTTTAAATTAGGAAAAATCCAACCTTTAAGGACACCAATTTTCTTTGTGAATGAATAATGTATCGTAAATAAATAAATGTTCTTCCTTAAAATACATGGTGCATAAGTGAGTACACCCCTATGTTAAATTCCCATAGAGGCAGGCAGATTTTTATTTTTAAGTATTTTTTTTTATTTTTTTTTAGGATACTATGCATTCTGATAAAGTTCCCTTGGCCTTTGGAATTAAAATAGCCCCACATCATCACATAGCCTTCACCATACCTAGAGATTGGCATGGGGTACTTTCCATAAGATCATCTCTCAATGCAAATCAAACTAGCTTTTAGGCTAACTGAAATAAAATCATGCCAATGTCTAGGTATGGAGAAGGCTATGTGATGATGTGGGGCTATTTTAATTCCAAAGGCCAAGGGAACTTTATCAGGAAGCATAGTATCCTAAAAAAAATACTTAAAAATAAAAATCTGCCTGCCTCTATGGGAATTTAACATAGGGGTGTACTCACTTATGCACCATGTATTTTAAGGAAGAACATTTATTTATTTACGATACATTATTCATTCACAAAGAAAATTGGTGTCCTTAAAGGTTGGATTTTTCCTAATTTTTTAAATTAAGGCATTAAGTTAAATTTCCAAAATATGATTTTTTATTCCTCTTTTTAGTCAACTTTAGCATGGGTGTATTCACTTATGCATTGCACTGTATATATATATATATATATATATATATATATATATATATATATATATATATATATATATATATATATAGGCTATATATATATGCAATATCATTATAAATTCTGATCACATTTTAGAGATAATATGCATCATATTTAAATCTTATGTAACTTGTAATATTTTACTAAATTAAATACATTTTCTAAATCTAACTTTTGTTGTACACTGAGTGGCGTTGTGACGAATTATAATAAGAGCACCAGGGTAACAAGAAGGGTGCGCGTTGGTAATGGGGAAGCACAGTTTTTGAGGTAAAGAGGCAAGGAAGAAGGCGGATTGTGGACAATTAATGTATGCTGTGTCTGGAACATGAAGGAATGAGAAGCCATAGAAAGTGGATTTGAGGCTATGTTTATCCATTGTCACAAAAATAAGGAAAGATGTGCATCTAAACCTAAATGCATGGATGGAGTCTTTGCACACGCTGAACACTTGCTCACTCCTTTTATCAACGGCAACGGCTCATAAACAAGCTGCTATGAGAGATTCAAATAAAGATTTAACAGTGCATAACTGTTCTTTTTTTTTCTTTTTTTTTGGACATTGATTGATTGTGTAAATTTCAAATTCTTTTAATAATCTGATAAACTTTAGAAAGAGGGTTTTGAATAATAATTTTATTTATCTAATTTAACTGACACGAACATAAGAATCATGTCAGTTTTAAATTGAGCCCTGCGTGACTATGACTAACACAAATGACAGGTAGAATTTTTTTCCCACAAAATATGCATTTTAAATCTAATGAAAATGTTATCAACAACAGTTTACATAAAATTAGTTTTGGACCTCTGGCAGCTTAATCTCCACTCCAGCCCAAAACCACAGAAGGGTGTTGGCACTGATCTGCATTCATATAATCACAGAACTTCAGCTGTGTCTGCAAAGGGAGATAAATAACTCCTGGTGAGAGTATTATGAAGTCAAGTATCTCTCTCTCTCTCTCTCTCTCTCTCTCTCTCTCTCTCTCTCTCTCTCTCTCTCTCTCTCTCTCTCTCTCTCTCTCTCTCTCTCTCTCTCTGTGTGTGTGTGTGTGTGTGTGTGTGTGTGTGTGTGTGTGTGTGTGTGTGTGTGTGTGTGTGTGTGTGTGTGTGTGAGAGAGAGAGAGAGAGAGAGAGAGAGAAATGCAGTGAAGGGTCGCCACAGACAGAGCTGGCTCCCACAAGAGGAGAGACTCTGCTCCCAGTGTGACAGGGGACAGCTAGAGACAGAGCTGCACTTTCTAACCTCATGCCCCAAATATAATACACTAAGACAAAAACACTTTGCAAACATTTCCCAAATATACCCTGAATTCGAATCCATATCAGACACACAGAAACTCCCATATGTACTGGGAGAAATGCCCAAATGTGAGATAATTGCTGCAAAATATGTCTCTTCATGCCATGAAATGAGGACAACCAGTGGAACCTCAGATGGATAAATAATTGTATATTTATTTTTAATAATTGTATTTTTTTTTTACATTTGATTATTTTCTTCTTTTTATTTTTTTATTTTTGTATAAATGTATTCATGCATTTGTTTACTGATTAATTTTATTGATTATTTGTTCATTGCCTATGTAATGGCCAATGCTTTGGCAATACTGTACAAGTCATGCCAATAAAGCTAATTTGAATTTGAGAGAGAGAGAGAGAGAGAGAGAGAGAGAGAGAGAGAGAGAGAGAGAGAGAGAGAGAGAGAGAGAAATGGACACACTTGGCTTCCTAAAAGGAAGAAAGACTATTGAGGTTTTGTCTTTGCTTGTAATGATATTACAGTTTTTCTCAATTGCTAAAACACAATTTCTGAAACCTTGCTAAATTTTCTGAAAACATTAAACACAAAACCTCATCTTCAAGCACTATTTACAAAACCTCTGACTCCTCTTGCAAAATGAAACTTTCGCCTCAAAACAGTTTTACCTGTGTTCAAAATCAAACACTGCTCTCAAAAACATCATAAACAAAGTGATCAAAATGATATACACTATCAAACAGTCAGTATACAATACACCAAAAAATAGAAAACACATTGTTCGAAACATATAGTTCTCAAAACAAATTTCATATTTTTCTGTCATTGTCTTTTGATGAACGAAAACATGTTCTATCATAGTAGCTCAAAATTGATCAGAAATGACTACTCTGCTTTGCTCTTTTTTTTTTGTTCTTCCTCCTCCTTGTACCCCTATTTTTACAGTCCTGTACCCTGCATCTCACAAACTTGTCCTTTGTCTCTGTGATACTGCAAATTGTGTTTTACCATGTGAAATGGTTTAAGGTATTGACAACAGACTGCAAAATTAGCTAAATGAGTTCAGGCAACTGAGAACTTTGTTCAGCCAATGGGTTTTAGTGTTTTATCAATTGAGAAAAACTGTAAGGGACAGGGAAGCACTTTGACGTTTTTGACTGTTGGGCTGCAACTAACGATTATTTTGATAATCGATTAATCCGTCAATTTTTTTGATTTATCGGATGAAAAAAACAAAAATATTATTCATAAAAAAATATATATTTAAAAATTCTACTTGGATCTTGCACCTTTCCCCGCAGCTGCTCACTCTGTGTCCTCCACTATTTTCCATATGAGTTTTGTCCAAAGGAATGTGTTATTCACTGTAAAGCTACGTGACTGGCTGATTGTTTCCGAGCACAGTGCGCAGACACAACTTGGATTAACAAGAATTGGATTTTTTTTTTCATTTTCGATGATAATCGATTTTAGCGATTAGTTGTTGCAGCCCTAATTGACTGTCTGTGTCTGCTGCTTTACATCTGCACAAACAAAACAGCTTCTTTTAGGCACTTTCCTAAAAAGTGCCTTCTTTTAGGCACTTTCTTTCCTCTCACTTGAGTGTTTTCACTTAGTATAATTGACAGGCAGAGGAAAAAGTGCACTTCAGAAATGAAGAAGTGAATTATTGCAATGCACGCTCCATCTGCAGCAGTCTCTTCAAAATATATTTTAGAAAAGACAAATGCCATACCCAAAATTTGAATGCCAGTTTAGTATATATTTTTACCTCTAATGTTGTTTGTCAGGTCTGAAAAATTATTTTGAATATTTATTGCATTGCAGGGCCATCTTCCTGCAGATGTCAGACTGTTATGGTGATGTTTGCCAAAGAGCTGTATGTTGTTTACCTGAGAAAACTTTATTTTAAAACGGAAAATTATTTAGTCAGACCTGTTCTGTTACAGAATACTCACAGCACAATTTTATTTTATTTAGCCTTTATTTACAGACAAGTCACTTAAGAATGATTTTTTATTTTCAATAACAGCCTGGCAGAGGAATAACCGTCTCCTTGAGGACATACAATTGAATTTTTATATTATATTTCCAACATTTCCTGTGTATTTTCAATGCAGGTAAAAAGTACCCAAATTGCATTATAATGCCAGGATATTATGTGACTGGTGAAATGCCTCAGAGGGAATATTGACACAGAAAGTGTTTGATAAACAAATGTTGTTGTTGTTGTTGTTTACAAATGTTATGCTGCTTTTCAGTTGAGTGGCTTGTTTTTCAATTAGCCCCTGATTCAAATCAGAAGTGTCTCAGAAGTCCTTAAGTCCTGATGTTGTCTGGAGAACTTCCACTTCTCTCTCCTTCATCTCATTCTGCTTTCCTTCTGCTTTCCCTTGTGGGTTTTTATCAACACTTAAGCTAATTAAATGGTCACAGTCTCAGAAACCGCCATGAGCATGAATTATTTTCTCGGCATAAAATGAAAAATCCATTCCAGAGACACAACATTTGGATTTCTCTGGGTTTATAAAAAATGTCATAAAAACGACTTGATTGTGGGGCAGTTGCCGAAAAAAAGGCATTCGATACCAGGTCTGATAGGTTTCTGATGTAAATACTGTATAGTGAAGCCCGTCACGGTTTTCTACTTCTTGCCATAAATCTTTTTTTATTGTTGTACAGCAATAAGACAACAGCAAAAACTACTCAGATAACTACCGATGCCTCTGAAAAGGTTTGTTTTTGTTGAAGCTGAGAGCAATTACAGCTTAAACACAGTATCCCCAAGAGATGCTGAGCTTAAATTACTACCTTTCAGTAATGGTGTCTGCTACATCAACACAATGGCTGTTCTGTTACTAGGGATAAATTGTGCGCTTAATAAGAACCACAGCTTTTGCTGCCCCCTCACACCAAAAATCCTCTAGTACCTCTCACAACAGCTCTTACCACTCTCTCTCTCTCTCTCTCTCTCTCTCAAAAAAATAAAAAAGGACAAAAAAAAAAAAAACACGGTTTTCTGTTCAGCATAATCTAGCTTTGGTTGTGGCTTTGTTGTAAGCTCCTTGAATCCTTATGGCCATCATTACCGCAGCCAAACACGTGCCACTTGACACTTGTGATGTCAGATATGATGCAGCTTGTTCATCCCTGAGCTTAGATGCTGCAATGCCTTTCTGCTGTATACTGTAGATTTCAAAAGGATTTGCATTGTTGTCTGGAGAGTATCGGTTGATTTGTATTGCCACGTCTTGTATCAGAACATTAGTAAAAGGATCTAATTATTTGTCATAAATTTATAAATGACTTTGATAGGGACTTATCAAAGTACACGAAAAATAGTTATGTCATGGCAACTTTAGGAGTGTTTGGCAAGGTAATGACAAAATTGGCAGGATATGACAATGTTGATATGTTTGCTTGGGGGAATAGATCTGCTACACTGCTGCTACATAGGATTTTGATTGGAATCTTCTCTGGGAAAGTTCACACATGTTGACTTGTAGTCATATATGCTACAGAGGGACTGCTTTTCCTTTTCCATCAGAAGGCCTATTGTTCATTGATTTTTCTTTAGACATCTTTTAATACAGTTTGTGCTGGTTATAATCATTGAAACATATAAAGTAAATAAGTAAATAAAAAAATAAAAATAACATTCAACAAATAAGTCTTTTGATACTTTTAAGCATATAAATATTTTGGAAAAAAATGAATGCATTTTGATTGCCAGTTGATGAGATCATTTAAATTATAAGTACATTTACATTTTTTTTTTGCAAAAGGTAGGTTTAAATGTTGCACAGACTTTTTAATCAGACTTTTCTTCTGTATGCATTTGACTCAATAAAAAAATACCAGCTCATTGGATTCCGTCGTTCGAGAAACAAACTATTGGTTGCGTTTTATGTTTTTGATTCAGTAAAGAGAACCGAATCATAAGATTCATTCGTTCTATAATCAAACTACAATGGTCGTGTCATGCTGTGTGTTTCGCACTGTAGATTCAGTAGCGATGTTGCAGCTCCACTAAATATAGGTAGTGCAGGAAGCTGCTGTCAGAGGCCCTGCTGTTTCTATGTGGTATTAAGATGTGTTTTCTGTGGTCCATTCAGAAGATTTTAGCACTTAATACAGGTAGAAAGAGGATCAACTTTGACCGCACTCTCAGAAAAAATGGTACAAAAGCTGTCACTGGGACGGTACCCTTTAAAAAGGTTCTAGTACCATTTAGGTACTATGTACCTTTGAGGTACTAATATGCACTCTTTATTCACAAATACCTTTTGAAAGGGTACTGCCCCAGTGACAACTTTATACCTTTTTTTCGAGAGTGCAGCATGAATTGGCCTAAGTTGGTTCATGCTGGTTTACATTTAATCATTTAGCAGACACTTTTATCTAAAGCGACTTACAAATGAGGAGAACAATAGATGTAATCAGATCAGCAAGAGGGCAACAGTATAAAAGTGCTGAAACAAGTCTCGGTTAGTCTAGCACAGAACACATAGCAAGGTTCTTTTTTTTCTTTTTTTCCTTTTTTTACAGAAAAACAGTATTACAGTTTTTTTCAATTGATAAAACACTAAAACCCATTGGCTGAATAAAGTTCTCAGTTGCCTGAACTCATTTAGCTAATTGTGCAGTCTGTTGTCAATACCTTAAACCATTTCACATGGTAAAACACAATTTGCAGATCTCACTTAGACTTTTCAGCAAAACTCTAAACACATTCTCATTCTCAAAACATATTCTGCACTCTAATGCACATGTCATCCATACTGGTAAAAACACAAGTGGCAACAATCAAATACAAATAGAGAACACACGTTATTGATTGAACACAACCACTCAAAATTGATTTAACCTGTTTCAAATGATGCCCAAAGACAAGAAGAAGCACACTGATCACATGTTTACTCCTTTGATTTTTGTCCCGTTTAGTATTGTATACTGTCGTACAGTGCATTGTAGGCTGTATACTGTACAATGAACAAATTGTAAGGCCCTGAACATTGTGCTTTCCATTAACAGTACTGACTGCTCAATAGATTTTGACTGGTTGCAGGTTCATATCAACAAAGAACAAGAATTACAGTATCACAGAGACAAAGGACAAGTTTGTGAGATTCAGGGTACAGGACTGTAAAAATAGGGGTACAAGGAGGAGGAAGAACAAAAAAAAATTGCAAAGAGCAAAGCAGAGTAGTCATTTCTGATCAATTTTGAGCTACTATGATAGAACATGTTTTCGTTCATCAAAAGACAATGACGGAAAAATATGAAATTTGTTTTGAGATTAAAAATGTGCTTCTCCCTGAACTTTTTGATGGTAGTAAGGTGTCACGGGTAAGTCTACAAACAGAATAGCAGTCCATAGATATCTTTCGAGAACTATATGTTTTGAACAATGTGTTTTCTATTTTTTGGTGTATTGTTTACTGACTGCTTGATAGTGTATATCATTTTGATCACTTTGTTTATGATTTGAGAGCAGTGTTTGATTTTGAACACAGGTAAAACTGTTTTGAGGCGAAAGTTTAATTTTGCAAGAGGAGTCAGAGGTTTTTTGTTTAATGTTTTCAGAAAAAGGAGCAAGGTTTCAGAAATTGTGTTTTAGCAATTGAGAAAAACTGTAATTGGTCAGTTGCTGTCGAAAAAGATGTGTCTTTAGACATTTTTTGAAAATGGCTAAAGACTCAGCTGCTCGAATTTAGATGGGCTGGTCATTCCACCAGCTGGGAACAGTCCAGGAAAAGGTCCGTGAGAGTGTTTCGTGCCTCTTTGGGATGGAGGGCGCATAAGTCTGAACTAGTGAGTTTAGGTATATTGGTGCAGAGCCAGTGGTTGTCTTGTAGGCAAACATCAGTGCCTTGAATTTGATGCGAGCAGCTATTGGCAGCCAGTGCAAACTGATGTAGAGAGGTGTGACGTGGGCTTTCTTCGGCTCTTTGAAGACCACCCTCGCTGCTGCATTCTGGATTAGTTGTAAAGGCTTGACAGTACATGCCGGAAGGCCCACTAAGAGAGCATTACAATAGTCCAGTCTGGAGAGAACAAGAGCTTGGACAAGGAGTTGTGTGGCCTGCTCTTATAGGAAGGGTCTGATCTTCCTGATGTTGTATAAAGCAAATCTGCAGGACCGGGCCGTTGTAGTAACATGGTCTGTAAAGCTTAACTGATCATCAATCACAACTCCAAGATTCCTGGCTGTCCTGGAATGAGTTATGGTTGACAAATAAAGCTGAATGGAGAAGTTGTGCTGAAGTGTTGGGTTGGCTGAGATCACAAGCAGCTCTGTCTTAGCAAGGCTGAGTTGAAGGTGGTGGTCCTTCATCCAGCAAGAAATGTCTGTCAGGCAGGCTGAGTTGCGAGCAGCTACCGTCGGATCATCTGGCTGGAATGAGCGGTAGAGTTGTGTGTCATCAGCATAGCAGTGATAGGAAAAGCCATGTTTCTGAATGACAGATCCTAGTGATGACATGTAGATGGAGAAGAGAAGTGGTCCAAGCACTGATCCCTGAGGAACCCCAGTAGCAAGAAGTTGTGACTTAGAGACCTCGCCCCTCCAAGACACCCTGAAGGACCTACATGAGAGGTAGGATTTGAACCACTGGAGTGCAGTTCCTGAGACGCCCATCTTCATGAGGGTTGACAGGAGTATCTGGTGGTTGACTGTGTCAAAAGCAGCAGACAGATCCAGCAGGATGAGTACTGAAGATTTGGAAGCTGCTCTTGCCAGTCTCAGTGCTTCAGTAACCGAGAGCAGGGCAGAGTCTCAGTTGAGTGGTCGCTTTTGAAGCCAGATTGGTTGTTGTCCAGGAGGTTGTTCTGTGCGAGAAACATGGAGAGTTGGTTAAACACAACTCGCTCAAGTAGGGTGACCATACGTACTCTTTTTCCCGGACATGTCCTCTTTTTGGACCTAAAAAAATGCATCCGGCCAGGATTTCTAGATCGCCCAAAATTTCTAGATCGCTTTTGCTTTCTACAGTCACCATTCATTATGTTTACATGCACACCTTTTGTTTCAATCGGACTGAATTCATTCAGATTGATGAATCTGAATGTACTGTTTACATGAACAATAAACTGTCATGATGTGAGAACGAGGAAGCAATAGCAGGTGCAATAAACTCTTTATTTGTATAAATGATGAAACATACAAGGTAACAAACACAGGCGGGTGACGCAGGGACCTCGATGGTCAAACACGGGTGAGTCTTGGCTGGTGCTGAAGTGCAGTGATGGTGATGGTGAATCCCGGCGTGAACGAAGAACAGAAACAGCGAACAGGAATCCAGGAAAAAACACCACACGAGCACAGAACGGGGAACAGGAACACAGGATCAGGACACCAGACAGCACAAGACTTCAACAACAATCTGACAATGGAGAGGAGAAAACGGTGAGTATTTAAGGAAGTGATGATGAGTCGCAGTTGGCGCCGATGATGATTGCAGATTGATGAATGAGCGTGATTGCTCCGGCCACACCCACAGATCCATGCGACACACACACACACAACACAAATAACAAACGCACGAGACAAAAAGAAAGCAATGCATTCGTGAACCGTGACATAAACAAGTGTCCGGGTTGATGTGCGTTATTGCATTGCTTTAAGTCCAGCCTTCTCGCACGGCACCATTGGTCGGTCGGTCAAAAGTTGAATGGAAAGGATGTATTACTTTATGTATTAAAGTTCAATAACATAGTTGCAAGGTTGTGAATGCATCTGTCAAGCATTTGTTGATGCATTCAACCCCACCCCATGATGGGGTGGTGTGGCGAATTGGCTGCTTATGGTTGTTGTTTTGTTTATGAAGAATGTTGCAAAGTCATCAGCTGTAAGAGTAGATGAAGAAGGGGTGAGAGGAGGACAAAGAAGCAAACAGAAGGTTTTGAAAAGTGTGTGAGAGTCAGAACAATAGGCTGTATGCACGGCGGTGAATGACGTACTTCCGGTGAAATATAAGGATGCTGGATTACTTCCGTTCCGGCGATCGTAGAGTGCTATGTACTATTTTGTTTCTAATAAAGTCTTCTCTTTGGCTATACTACGGTAACGTTAGTCACAAAAACAGACAAAACAGCCTCCACTCATATTGTTGATGCTTATTTGCTTTATTATATTAAATAATCAAATATATATATATATATATAAAATGACATCTAAACGTATGAAAGTATCTTTTCAAAGACGGGAGGACAGCACCTCTAGCCACCACTGCTGTGTGCCGCAGTGTACAGCATCTGCTAAATTTAACACTTTTCTAAGTTTCCACACGTTTCCTAAAGACAAGGAAATACAGAAGAGGTGGGTAGTTAATATAAGACGAGACCATTTTACAGTTACAAACCAAACAAGAGTGTGTAGCCGACATTTCCAAAGTACAGACCTGATCGAGCCGCAGACGCCGGCCGGCCGCAGACGTCTGAAGAATGGAACTGTCCCGTTGCTGTTTCATTGGAACAACTTCAGTCTTCCAGCCCCACGGACCGGAGTTTGGGAAAGGGTAGAGCGACCAAACACAGACACACTGCATACCGAAGCCCCCTCTATGGACGTGGAATATTCGGACCACGACTACTGCTCCAGTGCTGAGCCTGCTGCCCTGGATTTGTCCCTGGACCACAATGAAGATCAAATAGCGAGGCTACAAAAACGAATTGAGGAGATAACCATCAGCACCAAGTTCTGTTTGGAGCGGTTTGCTGCCTCCGATGATGATATTAGGTTTTACACAAGGTAAGCTGACTCAGAAGTTCCTTGAACATTCATTAACACATTAATTTTACCTCACCTGCAGCAGTGACCAACAGTAAGCAGTGCACATGTGCAAATTGCGCATGCCCATCCCTCTCGCCTACGGCAAGTCCAAAAAGACATAATATGTTACACACTGATAAGTGTATTATTCTGTAAACGCTGGCATTAGGCTTTTTATTCTACCTCCTAATATAATGTTGTATTAATGGGAATTACGACTAGGATGCTAATAAATCTGCAATTTAAAACTGTCTATGGGCAACATACCATCAAATAAAATATGGGTTACACTTTATTTTATTGTGTCCCTGTTACAGTGTAATTTTGCATTTAAAGGATTAGTTCACTTTAAAATGAAAATTCTGTCATCATATACTCACCCTCATGTTGTTTCAAACCTGTATGAATTTCTTTCTTCTGCTGAACTGAAAAGAAGATATTTAGAAGATTATCAGTAACCAGACAGTTTTTGGGTCCCATTGACTTCCATAGTATATTTTTTTTCCTACTATGGAAGTCAATGGGACCCAAAAACTGTCTGGTTACTGATAATCTTCTAAATATCTTCCTTTCTGTTCAGCAGAAGAAAGAAATTCATACAGGTTTGAAACAACATGAGGGTGAGTATATGATGACAGAATTTTCATTTTAAAGTGAACTAATCCTTTAAATACTGAGTAATATTAATGAACTACATGTACTTACTGTAGGTTAGGTGCATGTAATTATGCCTAATTTATAGTTATTACTATAATAAATACATACAACATCTGTAAATTTAGGAACATTAAAATAAAGTGTTAATGAAATAATGTATGTCCCACAGGTTTGCGACTCATGCACACTTGATGGCCTTTTGGAGGCAGATAGAGCCAGCAACAGGCAAGATTGTGCGCGTGACAAGAGCACGGACTGCAGCCGGGACAGATGAGGTCCCTCATGCTGTCAATGCAACAACGGTACATGTAGTCTGAAACATTTAATCTGATTAAGATATCTTTTTGTTTTACAATAAACCTTTCTGTGCCAGTTATGGTGTTTGTGTAATAGTAATAAAATATTTTCTTCTTTTCGCAGTCTCTTCAACCCATTGATGAGTTTTTTCTGTTCATGACATATCTGTCATTGGGTCTGGTGCAGAAGGATCTGGCCCACAGATTCAGAATCCACCAATCTACTGTAAGCCGCATAATCAACACATGGGCTAACTTTCTCTACACTGTGCTTGGAGCTGTTGGCATTTGGATGGATGAGGAGACTGTCAAAGCTCACATGCCAGATGTTTTTCAGTCTTACTCAGATACACAAGTGATTTTGGATTGCACTGAACTGCGCTGCCAAACACCACACTCTCTTCTCCTTCAGAGCGAGGTATTCTCCAACTATAAATCTCACAGCACTTTCAAAGGGTTGATTGGGATGGCTCCTCACGGTGCTGTAACCTTCGTGTCATCTCTCTATGAAGGAGCCATCAGTGATAGAGAGATCCTAAAGCAGTCTGGTATTGTGTCTCTTCTAAAACCAACAATGGCTGTAATGGTGGATAAGGGTTTCCTTGTGGAAGACTGTGTGCCCTGCAAAGTCCACATACCTACCTTCCTGTCAAAGAGAGCACAACTGTCTGGGCCAGAGGTCAGGAAAACGCAGTCTATTGCAAGACTCAGAGTCCATGTTGAGCGCCTCATTCGAAGGGTGAAGGAGCACAAGATATTCAGTACAGCAATACCTCTTTCTCTCACAGGAAGCATCAACCAACTGTACACAGTCGCCTGCCTCTTGGTTAACTACCAAAACGGGCCCTTAGTTAAAGCCTGGGCAAGCAATTGCTAATGCTGAAGAAGCAGAATTAGACAGGCAGAAATGTTTTTTATTACTGTATAATCACATGAAATAATCATTTTTGTTTTAACTTTAGAATGAGTCGTTATTCATGGTATATAATTTGAAATTTGATTTGAAATTAAATTGTCAACAAATATAGAATTGTGAAACAAATATTTTAATTACATTTTGATGACATGAAAAGACAAAATAAAATGTTTGTAAAATCATACATCAATTAATTTCCTCATTTCCTCAGCACTGTGCCTCTTTAGTTACTTGTGCATAGAGAGGTATTTTGGCAGATATGTAAAAAAGAAAAACAAATCACACCTCTGTTTCAGGGAGCTTAACACAGAATTGTCTCTGTAAATGCGCTGCACAAACATGTCATCATGGGCACAGACAACAAAGTCACACCATTCCATACCCGTCATAAGCAACTGCCCCTGCACTTGCCAATAATAAGCATGGCTTTCCTTTAATTTATATGTTCCATGATCAACTCTGAGGTACCTGCAGTCGACGTAGTTTAGTGCATTTGGGCATTTCATCTCAACCAAACCGAATGATGGTCTCTCAAGGGGGTCATATACCATCCCATCAGGTGACGCACCCAGCCAAGGTGCATCTGGATGAATCACCAGCCCACATTTCCTTAAGTTCAGGTTTTTAAGAGTTGCATAGTCCTTTAAGGCACCTGCCTCCATATCCAGTCCCCTCTTCATGTGTGGTGTTTGTCGTGTCCCTCGGATGATCCTCTCAGCTAGGTTTTCTGCAGCATTTGGACCTCTAACATGGCTAACCTCCCTAAAATTTGAAGCAGTCACCCTCTCTTTCCTCAGTGAATGCCACTCAGGTGCTGCACTTTGACATCTGGTTGCTTCCTCAATGAGGTGTGACTGCAACAAAGTCACAGACAGTGAGTGGAGATGCAGCTGTTCCTGGTTTGTTGGCACATATGTACAGTCTGTTGGCTTTAACTGGTAGCCCTCTGGTGGCACTTTTGGGAATGGGGGTGCATCCTTATGGGTGATAAAACCATCAGGTGTAGGTGGTGGATGCTGATACGATAGGATACTGCCAGCTTGTACCTTACCGAAAATGGAGTCCACGAGTGGCTTGTCAGGTGAGAGATTCATTGTGCAGATAAGCGGAAGAGATCCTGGTTTGAAGTCAGCATAGACAGCTTTAGGGTCGACTGTTGATGGGACTGGCAGCTCACCACTGTAGGCCTTGTATAGTGAAGATCTGGAATATCATTATCAGGGAATCAATAAACATTTTTGCTACAGAGTATAGTATAGCATGCATGTTTACACTGACTGCATACCTGATTCCACTTGCTGAAGTAGCACCTGGTTTGGGCTTCACTACCACCATGGCATCCACCGGTCCCGGCTTCACTCCCTATTTATTAGATGCCATCAAAACTACAGCAAAAGACTATAGCAAAACAAACATTATGTCAGATATTTAATTGATACAAACCATTGTTCGTGGTTTATGCCACTTCTGTTCTGTTTGGGTGCATGATAGGACAGGAGGGACGACAGACATTCCAGATTCATAGTAATGGGCTGTCTGGTAAAGCAAAGCAACCAAATGGTTGCACATCCCACTCCCAGCCACACAGGAGCAGGAGCTGTTAACCAGCACAACTGGCTCTGAATCACGTAATGTCACCTGAAATACACAAACAAAAAGTGTAAAAAAATAAATACAAAAAAGTAGTCATCATGTATATCAGCTACTCATCAACAACCATTTGTCTATGCTTGGAACAGGTAAAGACAACAACAGTTTCAAGGTAGAACATTAGCAGTTTGAAGGGTAGCCGAGTAAGGGAAATAGCCAGCATTCTGCATCTGTAGCCATCACATCAGGTAAAACTACATTTCATATCATTATTCTTCAGATTTTAAAATAAACTCCCTGTGTGTTATAGACTAACTGGAAAGCCTGAACACTCTGCTACCCTGTATCTGCAACTGCGGTAAAGTTAGTTTCATATTCATATATTCAGATTTTTGCCCTCAATACCTTTCTTATGGTGTATTCAAAAGTAAATTATTATTATTATAAACAAGTATGACTATCAGCTCCAACTCTTGTTTTCTCTTGTAGTCGTTTTATTAAAAAAAATGCATTTTTTTGTAGCTCATTGTCAATTATATTAACTCTTTTGCATCCACAATTGGAAAGCTATTGACAAAAAGTCTGAATGTGCAATTATGAAACCAACTTTGCCGCAGTGTATCTCCATTACCACCGTTTCAGCTATAATTTGCAGTGATAATGCAGTGCTATTCATCTGTCGTAGAACTGCATTACATTTTTTATTCTTATTAATTTTGTACAATAATCATCCATACTAGCTAAGATAACAGCTGTGGTTATCCAAGCTGAACAGTGGTAACGTTAGAAAAGTAAAAACTGAACTGGACTGAACATGTCCAACAGAACTTTGAACGTCACTTTTAAGCTACTACTCCTACTCTCAGTTGGTGTGGAGTCTCTGCTTTCCTCATAGAGCGGTAGCAGTGAGCTTTCACTGAGATCTCATTTGTGGCCCTGATTTTACCTGACACTTTCAGACAAAATTACAGACACATTAAATGTCAAACATTTATACTAACATGATTAGCCTGCTTATGGACGGATCGTAAAAAAATAGCAGTTCAGTTCAGGCTAGCTGAATTTACCTTCATAATTGCAGAGATAAGAAGACACATAAAACTTGAAACCTTTCTCAAGTTTGCTCTGTGGCGTTGTACTGCACATCCTTACAATTCTTCGCACATCATTGATTGTAAATTTAGGCAACTCGAGCAAACACCGAGTAAAATTCGACGACTCTGCCATAATCGCGTTTTCCTCCACTTCAAACCTCTCCAACCGGAAACGGAAGAGCAGCCTTGCGTCGAACACGGAAGTACGCGTGCATAGAGCCTATTGCTAATTTTGTTGTGGTAGAATGTAATTTTAGCAGTGTGTTAACCATGTAACCTTGGTAACCTTGCTTTGTAAACTATGGTTAATGCTGCATGGTTTGATCAACCAGCATGGGTTTTCTTGAGAAGCTGGTTGTCCAAAATAGTTCTACCAGAAAGACTCGGGAGGCAAAATGACTTAACAAGCATTAATTTATTAACACCCCAGAAAGCAAGTATTGTGTTATCTTTGGCGTAAGCCCCGTCTGTAGCTCGCAATCCGAGGGTAACACGAAGGCAGGGGCGCAGCCAACCTGGGAGGTATGGGCAGGGACCATCCTGGTGGTGGTGGGGAGGATGGAGGTGAATGTTGGCGTCAGCATCTGCGAACTCAGACATGTGTAAGTACCGATTTTTTATACTACAAGTATTAGAACATGATTGGTTAGATGTGAAGGTAAGTGACGTAACAATCGAGTCTTCCTGGCAGAACTTACGCTAAAGCTTGCATTTTTGGAGGTTAAAGATGCTGTTTGTTTTTTTTGCTCTAATCTGTGACAGAAGAATGAAGGATGGCCTTTGTGTTGCTGTTTGTAAATATCACATCTGAATCGCTTGCACCAGACAGGGACTGTGATGGATCTTTCTTCAGTGGCATCAACTCGACAGATCACTGCTCTTTATTCTGTGTCACTTATAGTAGATGGGAGAGCATGAGGAGAATTACTGCCATTGAACCCCACACTTTGGACCACCACACTCATCACCCAGACAGCATGGTAACATTGATTCAATGTTGAGTTTTGATCCAAACCATCATTTTGGTTGACATCAAAATTTCAATGTTTAAAGTGTGTTGGATCAGCATTGACATTTTGATGAAAGGGAACAGCACACATGGGTGGAGACAGTGACATTGAACTAACAGTGAGTCTTAGCTTATGCGCACAAGATCTTGCAGGCATGTATCTGTGCAAAACACTACTGGGTGTTTCCCAATCAGTGGGGCGTTTCAGTTCATGATGGGCACTTTCAATGGTGTTACCTCATTTGCTCTAATACACTGGGGGTTTGGTTTAGGGGTGAGCCCTCATGATTTTAGCAAGTCTTTTGAAAAATGGTTGAAAAACACCAATTGTAGTTTGAAAATTGGCACTAATTGGTATACGCCCATTTTGGTTTTGCATGTGGGCTTCTCAGTAGTTAATTGATGCTTCCTTATTAGAGAGAAAGCACAAGGTGTGTCCTATACGGAAGTCTTGTGTGTTTGACATGCATGAACTCTCTGAGTTTCAAACAATGGTGCATATAATGTATTTCTGTTTTTAGCATGCTTTTTACTTGCATTTTATTTATTGTCGCACAGATAGTATGGGGATATTGATACAATGTTGAGTTTTGATCCAAACCATAATTTTGGTTGAGATTGACATTTCAGTGTTTAAAGTGTGTTGGATCAGCATTGAAATTTTGATGAAAGCCAACAGCACACATGGGTGGAGACAGTGACATTGAACTAAAAGTGATTTGTAGTTTATGAGCACAAGAACATTCAGGCATGTATCTCTGCAGAACACTAGTGGGTGTTTCTCTATCAGTGGGGTGTTTTCAAACCACAATGGGCATTTTCAACCACTTTACCTGATTTGCTCTAATCCACTGGGGGCTTGGTTTAGGGGTGGGGTGGTTTAGCAAGTCTGTTGAAAAATGGTTGAAAAACATTAGGCTTGTTCGACTTCATGCAGCTCTGCGCAGACCGATGTGTTGAATAAAGTTCAACATAAGCTACTATCAATGAAGTGGAGTCTATGTTTTTTAATCAGTTTTAATTTGATAAACATGACACAATATAACATCACAACGACATGAAAAGAGTGTTTACTGTTATTAAAAACTGATTTGTGAGCTTTAGAGGAACTAAAGGTGTTCAAATAAACACGAAACACACGTGATCGTTGTCATGCGATGAATCTGGCCAATCGTGGAAAAGCTATGTCGTCATCAGCCCTCGTGCAGCCGCTCTTGAGAAGCTGCGCTGGCTGAGTTCTCCGGCTACTCTCGAATTGCTCTCGCAGTACTTTGATGGCATACGTCACAGTCACGTGTCGTTGGCGCTGTATCAAGTCGGACAAAATTTCTAACCGGCATGCACTGCTTCAAGTCAGCCGCCGATCGGTCTGCGCAGAGCTGCATGAAGTCAAACAAGCCTATTATGTCTATGCACTGGGCTGCAGGAGGGCTGATGACGACACAGCTGTTCCACGATTGGCCGGATTCACCGCATGACAACGATCACGTGTGTTTCGTGTTTATTCGAACACCTTACACCTTTAGTTCCTCTAAAGCTCACAAATCAGTTTTTTATAACAGTAAACACTCT
Source organism: Abramis brama (assembly GCF_963993115.1). Classification (NCBI taxonomy): domain Eukaryota; kingdom Metazoa; phylum Chordata; class Actinopteri; order Cypriniformes; family Leuciscidae; genus Abramis; species Abramis brama. Next base: position 28,195,244 of record NC_139965.1, on the reverse strand, counting down.
TTTCATGTCATTGCGATGTTATATTGTGTCATGTTTATCAAATTAAAACTGATTAAAAAACGTAGACTCCACTTCATTGATAGTAGCTTATGTTGAACTTTATTCTTGTTCAAACAGACACTGTATGAAACAGTACATAAAGTATTGAATGAAAATGTCTCTGAAACATCTGTGTATTATTTGGCAAATATTGCATTTATTTCACTTCAGATGTGGTAAAGTATGCAAACACCACGTGAGCGGTCACTACGGGAACCAGAAAGTGTCCGACTTCACGTCTCCGTTTGCAGCTCCTCCCCGCCTGCCCGCGGCTACTCTCACCGATCGGTTACATCCAGCTGCAGCCGATGTCGAACACACCTATTTATTGTAGTTTGAAATTGGCCACTGATTGGTAAACGGCCATTTTGGTTTTGCATGCGCACTTCTCAGTAGTCTAATGCTTCCTCATTAGAGAGAAAACATAGGTGCATCCTATACAGAAGTCTTGTTTGTTGGAGCACCTGACATACTTAGCCTACATGACTTCTCTAGCACAGTTTCAAACAATGGTGCATCTACATTCTTAAAAAATGCACATTGCTTTAGTAAAGTTTATTACGAATTTCCTGAATAAAGTTCTAACATCATTTAACACATTTCTTGTGCAGGAGACATGAACATGAGCAGGAAAGTTACACTGCAAACATAGCCCATGTCTTGCATCCATCAGTGCTTGCATGCAGAGCACTTTGCTCCTTTAGTAGGAATGAAGGTCGACGAAGATGGACAATTAAAAAAAAAAAAGAAGCACCCTCCTGATAATGCATTGATTATACACTGAGTTGTTGTCGACAGCATAATCACCTGACCTGGGACTTATCACTGCTTAATCAGGTAATCATTCATATTCCTGAATCTGTATTCAATTTGAGAAATGTAACTGATTTCCATTCAGCTTAGCTTGTTTCCACTGAAACACAATAACAAAAAACATCTTGTGTTTATTAAGAAAGTGACTGACATGGCTATTTTGTGATATTTAAAGAGATTAAGGTCTAAGGTGAATCTGCAGCTTCAAAGGGATAGTTCAGCCCGAAATGAAAATTCTGTCATCATTTATTCACCCTCAAGTTGTTCCAAACCTGTATGAATTTCTTTCTTCTGCTGCACACAAAAGAAGATAGAGTGAAGAATGTTGGCATCCAGACAGTTGATGATGTAAGAATTGAGAAATTACAAAATGCCGGACAGTGTGGTTGAAGAGCGACCAGACACTGGAGGACAAAGGACCTCTCTGGAAATTAACATTTGAACTAGCCCTCGTGCACTATCGAGACGAAAGTCTCACCTCCGAGTCATCCTAATCTACATTTCATTCCCTCTTCCCTCACCCCCTCTCTCTCATGCTCAGATCACCTGAATTCACCCAAGAAAATGTATAGTTTAATGTGAATGATTATCACACAGTATTTTTCATATTTGGTATCATTTAAAATGTCACAGTGTGACTGGTACAAATGTCTCATTTCCAAATAAGTAAAACAAAAGGTAATAAGGTTTTTAAGAGTTTAAAGATAACTAACATACAAAGGAAGGTGATCTCCTGGCAAATGGTCACACACCCCCAAAAGGTGCAACCTTGTTAGTACATGTTTCCATGTGAAAGAGGTCTGTCTATATAATGAAATGCAGCAGGGGATTCGGGGCCTTTCTGTACCTCAGATTAGCCCGTGAGGCTGAGAGTGAGACCTCTCACCCTGATGTATTTCTTAATGTTGGGTTGCATCTCTTCTTTTTATTCCAGAGCATTTGATGTTTTGTATCTTTGAAATTCGATTATCTTTGAATTGATTATGAAATTGGCATGATACATTTACCTGACATAATAAATTGTTACATTTGATTATTCTGATTATTATTTGATTATTATATAACTGACTTTGACATTATTTTCATTAAAGAGTTAAAAGGAATAGTCAAACATTCGCTCACATTTAATGATGCAAAGATATCATTAAAACCTTTTCATTTATGGAGTCAGATGAAATAACGAGAAAATACATTTCCAAATGTATTACATTTAATCAAAAAAATACTTTGCCTTGAGAAAAGACAGTAACACGTTAAGACCTTCCGCGCTGGTCGGATGCCGGACTTTGGGTCGATCGAGCGCAAGCTTACAATGGTAGCCATTGACTTCCATTTATTTTCTACTATGGAAATCAATGGCCACCATCAACTTTCTGGTTACCAACATTCTTTAAAATATCTTCTTTTGTGTTCAACAGAAGAAAGAAACTCATACAGGTTTGGAACAACTTGAGGGTGAGTAAATAATGACAGAATTTTCATTTCGGGCTGAACCATTCCTTTAAAGAAATTTTCATTGAAAAAACCTAAGCTCTTTTATTCTACAAGATAAACTTGTTACTTGAATGCTATAGTTTCACAGAAAATGAACTGAGATATACTTAGCTCAGGGCCCGTATTCATAAAGATTCTAAGAATCCTCTCAGAAAACTCTTAATTTAGCTTAAAAACTTTTACGTAGGAGTCTTAGCTTAAGAGCAATTCGAGACCGATCTGAGAGCAACTCTGAGTAAGGAAAAGACAAAAACTTTTATCCTAGTGAGGAGGCGGGGTTGACCCCGTTGCTATGTATGACACTATCTTTTGACGACTGTGATTGGTTGGTTGACCAAGAAGGAAAAAAAGATTTATATTTCTATTCTAAGCCTCCACTTTGAAATTACATGCGTAATTTTTCCTATTTGACCGTTCTCACACACACACACACACACACATTATATATGTGTATATACATCCTTTTTTTTATTTACCATGCTGTTAATTTCCTATAAGGTATTTGATTGGCTTAGAATGATAAAAATTGTTCCACTCTTTCCAATTACACTGATTACTGGCATGTCTATTTAAGTGGTGGTGGTTTGAATGTTGGTTTTAATGTATCAAACATGGAATTTTCCCAGTTCCCAAATATTGTAATGTAGTGATTATTTTCATTTCTGGCACTATGGCATTTCTGCGCTGTGTTGGAGATATTAGCGTGTCTCTAAAAATATCTGTCACAAACATGATCCCTGCACGATCTAATATATAGCTTCTTATTAACTCACTGTCATCCATTGTCTGCAACACATTTCTTCTCCTTCTTCGTCTTTCTGTCATTTTCTCCTCTGCTAAAGAAACTCTTAAGCCTCTTAAAAGTCCTCGTCCGTGCTCCTAACAATGTTTACCTTAAGACCTCTTTTAATGGTTAAGATGCTTTCTGAAATACTTTTTTCTTTACTAGGATTTTTTCTTCAATTTTAAGAGTAAACGCCCACATTTCTAAGAATTTTCTTAGAATTTTGTCACTAGGAGCTACTCTTTGCATTAAGATTCTTTATGAATACGGGCCCAGAGGTGTTTGTTCCTCTTCATGAAGAGTTTAGCTCCAGCACCTGCCTGGAAGTTTTCATTGATCCTAATGACCTTGATTAGCTGCCTCAGATGTGTTTAATTAGGGCTGGAGATAAAATCGGACACCCCTACCATAGTGCTTTCTTTTGATATTGAAGCATTAATAGATTTTAGAAAATAAATTAAATAAACAGAATTTAACGATAATTGAATCGTAGTTAGAATATTTTGTGTTCAGCAACGTTTTTTAAAAGTGAATCATATTGTGTTTAGTATATTAACATTCTTGAATTTCTTGAATGTGGCAACTGAACTGACTTGTTCTTGAGTAACATCATGCTTTCTTTTTCAGATTTCAGAGAACCCAAAGGAAAAGAGGCAGTAGTCTGATGTAAGACAGATTTTAAAAACCTGAACCGTTGGACCACCTGTAGTTATGACATCAGACTTATGAAGCCAATTTTATTTTTAAAGGTTGAAATGCTTTTGTCCTATTTCTCCCCCTTTCTTTTTTAAAGAATGATCTTTTAATATATTTTTGTCATTGATTGATTGAATAAAATAAATTGACTCAACTGCTGGAAAGGTGTCATTTATATTTTAAAAGGTTTTTGCCAAATTTTTAAATGGTCAGGAATTTGTTGACGCATCATTGAAGTGTAGTTGAAATATTAATCTTGTTTCAACATTAACTTGGTACATCAGATGGCAACATTGTTTGACATTCCTTTTCAGTGTATTTTCAGTGTTTCAACAAAATGTATTTAGAATCAACATCACATTGTAACATTGATCAAACCATATTACCAAAGATTATTTCTGTTAATTTCAGTGTTAATTCAAAAGCAGTGATGTAGATTCAACATCATGTAACGTTGATTCAACAATATTACCATTGATTATTGTAGTTAATTTCAGTGTTGATTCAACAGCAGTGATGTAGATTCAACATCTTAGTGTAACGTTGATTCAATATTACCATTGATTATTTTTGTTAATTTCAGTATTGATTCAGCATCGGTGATGTAGAATCAATCATAGTGTAATGTTGATTCGGTAGCATTTCTATTGATTTTTTGTTCAACAGTTTCAACATTAATTGAGGGTGCAAAAGTGATGTTGATAAAATATCACTTTGTAATGTTGAATCAATACTATTACTGTTGATTTTTGGTTGAAATCTCAACATTGCTTCACCATTAACTGAGGGTGCAAGAGTGATGCAAAAACAACATCACTTTGTAATGTTGAAGCAATATTAACACTAATTGATTTGTGGTTGAAATCTGAGCATTATTTCAATGTTAACCGAGGGTGCAAGAGTGATGCTAAAGCAACATCACTTTCTAACGTCATTTCAATGTACTCAACATTGTTTCAATGGTTACATGCTATCTGGGTCTGGACATATGACAACAACTTCATCAGGCTGTCATGCTGGAGGGTTATCTCTGTGTTGGTTATGAAAAGTAATATTGCATACAAAAAGTGAATACACAAGAAAGTTAGATGAATAAAAGATGCTGTTCATTTTCACAGTTCTTATGATATTTATATTGTCATGTGTTTACAAATATGTTTATGATTTTATTTATTTTTTTAGGACAGTAGGATGTAAAGACAGGGAACACAAACAACAGCCTAAATTAATCTTTTCCTTCACTGAAAAGCTAATGTCCGTGGTTGTTTGTGATCGCAATGCATGCTTGCCAGAGTTTTTGTGATTGCTTTGCAAAATTTGTTGTGGGTGGATTCGTGACATTCTATCTCCAGGGCAACGTACATTAAGTCAGCTACATGTGACAGAACCCTAACAGAACAGAAGAAATCCATTATTACAGTACAAAAGGCAATGTTTTTGTTAGTTTGTCTCTTATTTGCATTTGCCACAGCTTTAGTAAAATGCATTCATAGTCATGATTGAATGAAAAAGTGTACCTTAGAGGATATGGTAGATTCAATATAGATTTTAAATAAAACTTTTTATCATTCATACTGCTAATGTCAGACTTTTGCAAAACCCCATCCCCCTGATATTGTACCTACATTATTAATGTTATTATTTTTTCACATGTTGAACGCAACATACACTCTAAAAAATGCTGGGTTGTTTTAACCCAGAATGCTGCGTCAAGTCTGTTGGGTTATTTTATCACATTTTAAACACCTTTGGGTAGTTTTAATTGCAGGTTTAAACCAACAACTGGAAAATGTTTCTGTTCCCAACAACGCTGGGTTGTTTCTGCCAAGCTGGGTTGTTTAACGAGCGATCGCACCTGGAGATGTTTAAATTTGCTCCCAAACTTTTGAGAGGAAAAGGGGCAAAGCAGCTGGGTGCAACTGTTTTAAGGTAAGTTTATATAATTTTATTTATTAATAATTAGTTTGAATTAGCACAATTATAGCTTTTTTCGCAGCAATAATTCTTAAACTTATAGGCTACAGACTAAAATTGGTGATGCAACTTGTACGACAAACAATCGTTACCTCAGAATCAGATATTGACTCGCAGTCATTTTAAGGTGATACGACAGATTAATACAGTTAATGATTCTATATCACACGGAACCATGAAATATGTGAATATCTGTGAAAACAGAGGAAAGAGTCATTTCTGTCACTGACAAGCGAATTGAACAAAGTGAGTCGAGTCACTCAAAACAAAACAATTGAGTAATATGACTCACTGCTCTTGTAAAACGCCTGCAATTGTCCATACCGACATGAAAGAGGCATAAAAAGTAGCCTACGTAAAATGTCGTGGGACCGCAGGTCTAAAAGAAACTACCATCCGGTTTAAATAAACCGGTTCACCAATTTTGAAACAAAATGATTCCCGGAAATGAATCGACTTTTCAGCACCGCGAAAACTTTCAAAGTGCGTGCGTGCGTGCGTGCGTGCAGTGCCGTGGGTTGGACCAGTGAGGTGATTTGATGCATGTGTGGTACAAAAAGTATTTTATGGACAAGTTTAATGCTAAGTTCATGTTTATTATACACTTTTGCTGCTTTTACATATATAATTGACTGCCTGCGATAATCAACTCAACCTCGCTTAACTTAACGCATATCAATTTTATCCGTGCTATAGGCTAGTTAAATATAGGTAGCTCACAAGGTTGCCAACTTCTGAATTTAGCAATTTATAAGCTTGTGGTTTGATTCCGATCTTGATTCAATGTCGATTCGTTTGGATAAATATAGGATGCAGTAGCTACATGTTAATTTTTTACTTAAAAATTACTTAAAGGGGCCCTATTATGCCTTTTAATTTTTTCAACTTTTGTTAGTGTGTTATGTTGCTGTTTGAGCATAAAAAAGATCTGTATGGTTACAAAGCTCAGTCACTCCAAAGGGAGATGGCCTATTTTATGTAACCGAATTTTAAGGATTGCAATTAATGAAGAAAAGTTGAATCAGTATTTGGAAAACATTCCACAAGTTGATGTTTGTTGTTTTAAATCTTTGATACAACATAAAAGGCAACCTTAGGTATTTAGTATCATTATTGCATATTTATTTTTTATGTCTGTAGCTTATTGCAATAACTTTAGTATATATTTGTTGTAGCTAGTCCTGTTTCTGAGATGTTATGTCTCTTTTCTGCAGAGAATAGAGGTGATGTTGCTCTTTTGGTCCTTCCCCTTCTTCTTGCTGCCACCGTGTACATAATTTTTCAGAGGGTATTTTGTCCATCTATTGACGAAGCTAGAAAGGCTTTCATTGATCTTCAACTAGTAAGTATAAAACCACATAACTGCTATTTAAATTGCATTGTGTCCTGACTGGAACTGCCTGTGCATTAAGCAAGGGATACTGTACATCCAGCCAGTTGATATTGGAGAATAAACTTCAACAAGGGTAATCAACACAAAGTGGAGGGATCTCGTATCACCATGAAGGAGTTTATTTTGTGATGAAAACTGACTGGATGTACATTATCTGACTTAACTTTATTACCTCAAAACAATTCCTGTTAAGCAACTTTGATCCTAGACAAAAAAACAAGACATAATGTAAAGCATACCACTTATTATACAGCTTTTTGCCAAATAAAAATATTGATTGTTGAAATCATGATGAACTCCATTTCATGATAAACTTTACACAGTTATTGAACTGAATTGAATCAACACTGAACTGACTTCAACTGAATAATGAAACCGTTGCCATTGAGACAATCTGTATTGTATTTATTTTATTTTATTTTTTATTTTTAAATTACATTGTTCAGAACTAATGTTCTTTCTTTCTTAACTGTATTTGACTTTAACTATACTTATGTACATTTTTGCATATTTTAAAAATGATTTTGCATTCGCTGACTTTAAAATGAATTATCTGCTGATTTCACTGCGTATTTAAACCGTTAAACATATAAATGTCATTGTTCAGAACTACTTTCTTTCTTTAATTTTATTTGACTATTTAATACTTGATGTATTTTAAAATGATTTTGCATTCACTGAATTTAAAATATAATTGTCATTGTCACTGTATTTAAACCGTTAAACATGTAATAGTTTTAGAACTAATCTTCTTCTTTAAAACTGACAATATTTAACTACTTTGATGTCAGCACTAAATGATTTTTGCATTTAAATTTAATGTGCAGTTTGTTGTCATTATCAGGCGCAGGTTGGACAGCTAGAGAAAGTTTCCCGGGGTCCTGAAGCACCACGAGAGAGGAAGTGAATGAGATACATTGAATGTGCTCTGTTTGATTTGTGTTGTTTAATAAATACGAATTTGATTTTCATTTCATCACGCTTGTCTACGGTCTCGTACTTCAAGTGTGCAACAAATATTGGCGAGCAATAAGCCTGGAGAGATCACGGAGAAAAAGTGTAATTTGACACGAAACAATAACAGCCAGAGCAGCGCGAGGAAACTAGGCAGAGCTGAAGCGCGAGTGAGAGGCGCGATCGGGAGACGCGATCGGAAAAAGCATGGGTCTAGAACAGATGCAGGACAATTTGCAGAGAGTTTAGTCCAGCTGGATTTAAAACAACTGAAAGAGGTATGTTTCTTCATGAAAATACCTGTAGAGGAAGGAAGAAAGAGACGTGCATTAATAAGACTGATGAGTGAGGCACTGGAAGAAAGTGTTGAAGAGGAGGAGGAAGATGTTGCAAAACACTATCTTGCAGAATTGTTAGTCTTGTGTGGTCAGCTGAAAAAAACAAAACAAAGAGGGGGATGCTCCAATAGCTGAACAGAGTTTGGAGGGTGACATGACTGAACTACAATGCCTGCAAAAACAATACTCAGAGCTTCAGATTAATTTCCAATCAGCCACCAAGCTTTTGGAAAAGGAGATGAAACGTCTGAGTGACAAAGTGAGCAGACATGAAAATAGTCAGCCACAACCACAACAAAATGTCTCTTCCGAGCAAAGAGCACCTATACAACCACCAGAAGTGACAATACGACGTGAATTCAGAATTTGTGGCCAAATCGGTGAGAGAGGGCAGAAAGAAAAATTATCATACACAAATCTCATGCATCAAATGAATGGTGGCCTCAAAAAGGGACACAGTGAAACTAAGATTATAGAGGCAGTGGTGAAAGCAATTAGGCCAGGATTGAGTTTGAGAGACATGCTGGAAATCAAGAGTGGGCTGACTCTCTCACAACTAAAGACAATTTTGAGAGGCCACTTTAAGGAAGACAGTTCAACTGATCTGTACCACAGATTAGTTAGTATTACTCAAGATGTTCGAGAATCCCCTCAGAATTTCCTGTTCAGAGCAATTGAGCTAAAGGAGAGGCTCCTTGTTGCTGCTCGAGAAGTTGAGTCAGACGAGCAGTATATTCCAGAGCTAATTCAGAGGAAATTACAAAAAAAGAGTGCAAGGCCTGCCAGGAAAGTAGCACAGGTGAACCATATGACCACTGCTTCAAATGTGGCCAACAGGGTCATTATTCAGGGAAATAAGGGAAAGTCAACTAGAGTTCTGCACTCCCGCGGGAGTCCCGCGGTACCCGACGCAAAACAGAGCGGCGCGGGACAAATTTTGAAAGGTCATTGCGGGAGCGGGCGGGATGATGAAGGTGCACTTGCGGGTGCGGGCGGGGGGGATGATACGCTGCACTCCCGCAAATTAAATATTAGTGTAAAGTAAAATATATAAATGATTAAAGTAGCGTACATAATTTGTAGTTGTGAGGGAGATTCTGTTTGGCAGCAATAAAAACGTTTTAAGCAGCCTAAACTTGGATGTTGTCGTTTGGGGTAGGGCGGGGCCTAATCTCACGCACACTTGTTTAGAGACAATTCCTTCCTGCTGCTCCGTGTTCGAATTCGAAAGCTTCAAGTTCAAAATAGACAGCATGGACGAGGAAAAGAGCACCTCTAGTGCTTCAGATATAGGCCTAAGCGCTTCAGATGTAAGCACTTCTCTAAAGAAAGGCACATTTACTACAAAAAAAATATCACGAAACCTCAAATCAGACATTTGGCAGTCTTTTTCGGTTGTGCATGATGGAGAGGGGAATCAACTAGCCTACCTTTTGCCTGCTGCGATAAATGCCAAAAGGTGTTAACATACAACGGACACAAATCGCATTTTTTTTCCAAGACCTTTCGTGAGACAGAAAGTGAACATACATCCTGCCTGCCATCTTGCGGGCATTTGCGGGCAGGAGCGGGACATAATATCACAGATGCGGGCGGGAGCGATACTAAAAATGACAAATCTTTGCGGGAGCGGGACTGAACACTGCGGGAGCGGGCGTGAGCGGGACTGAAAATTGTGTCCCGCGCAGGTCTCTAAAGTCAACATCGCCAGTCACACAATAACTCACCTCTCCACAGAAAATCTTGAGCTCACTGGATCCATTGAGGTATCCAAGGAAGACCAGCTTAGTGCAGTGACTGGGCTAGGCTCTACTTACATCAGTCACATCTCACCCAAACACCACTCAGAGCTGTTGGGCCTCACTGGAAAAAGATGTATGGTGAGTTGTTACCTTGAAGGTGTGGCAACCCAAGTCTTATGGGATACTGGGTCTCAAGTCTGCCTTCTGAATGAGAATTGGAGGATCGAACATATTCCCCACATAAAAGTCCAATGCCTAGAAGAAATCCTGGGACCTGGCACACTTGTGGGTAAAGCAGTCAACCAGACCAACATTCATAGGCTGGGTTGAAGTGAGATTCCAGCTTGGAGCAGATAGGACAGCCCCGTTAGAGCTCAAGGTCCCCATGCTAGTCACTGCAGAGGCTAATATAGCAGAAGAACCCATCATCGGCTATAATGTCATCGAGGTACTGTTGAAAAAGGGGCATGAACAACCACCCCAAACCACAATACAGGCTGTGAGTGCTGCTTTCTCTATCAACAGTAAAAGTGCTGAGAAGTTGACCAAATTAATCCAAACCAGTGACCCTCAGAGCAGTGATGGGATAGTAAGGCTGGGGCGCCAAAAAGTTAACATTTCACCCGGCTTGACCAAAATGATTAAATGTGGTGTGAGGACCTCTGCTTTCCCTTGCCAACAGGATGCTCTCTTCATTCCCAATGAAAGTCCCTCTTGGCTGGATGTCCTGGAAATAGGGGAAATTGTTGTCAACCTCCAGAAAGGAACATGGTCACGAGTAGCCATTCCAGTGACAAATAGAACAGAAAGAGACATCATCTTGTCACCACGAACTGCTCTTGGTCAGGTTCAGCGGGTGAAAGCCATTTATCCTATCGAAACCAAGCCAGTGGAAAAAACGATGAGAGCAAATGCTGAGTCTGAGGTTAGTCCCAGCCCCCACCACATACACATGGATGGTTCAAAAGTCAGTGAGCAGACAGAGGAAGATAAAAAGGAATTATGGGACCCACCTGTGTCACTCGCCCATTTGACGCCAGCTCAGCAGCGAAAAGTAAAAACAATTTTAAGGGAAGAGTGTGTGGCATTCTCCAAAGATGAGTATGATGTGGGATGTATACCATCCCTACAGCTTCACATCAGGTTGTCTGATCCCACTCCCATGTGACGAACATACATCTCTGTGCCAAAACCCTTACACAAAGAGGTGAAGGAGTATTTGGAGGACTTGCTAAATCGGGGTTGGATAAGAAAATCCAAATCCAACTACTCGTCGCCTATAGTGTGTGTGCGAAAAAAAAGATGGGACCTTGCGTCTCTGTTGTGATTATAGGGAGCTAAATCAAAAGTCCATCCCTGACAGACATCCCATCCCACGCATACAAGATATGCTTAACAGTTTACAAGGCAGTGCTTGGTTCTCTGTACTAGACCAAGGCAAGGCATATCACCAGGGTTTCCTGGAAGAAAGTAGTCAATCCCTCACTGCATTTATTACACCCTGGGGTCTATATGAATGGGTGAGGATACCATTCGGGTTGTCTTCAGCCCCATCAGAGTTCCAAAGAAGCATGGAGGAGTGTCTCTCAGGGTTGCAAGATGAAGTTTGCCTTCCTTATCTGGATGACAACTTGGTGCACAGCCAATCTTTCGATGATCATCTCAGGGATATGCGCAAGGTGTTACAGCGCTATCAGCAGCACGGGGTGAAGTTGACAGCGAAAAAATGTGAACTGTTCAAAAACAAGGTGAGGTTTCTTGGGAAAGTGGTCTCAAAAGAGGGCCACACTATGGATCCAGCCGAAATCGCACCTGTGCAAGCATTAAAAGAAAAGAGGCCTGTCACAGTCGGAGACCTGAGAAAAGTGCTGGGGTTTATTTCGTACTACAGGCCCTATATTCCCAATTTCTCAACCATAGCCAAGCCATTATATAGTCTGTTGTCCCCTGAAAAGTCAACGGAAGAAAGAGCTGTCAAGTCAAAAACAAAACAAAAGTCTGCAAAGAACAGCAAGAACCAAAATCAACTCCCCTCTTACCATCCAATCACATGGACTGACAAACACCAGTCTGTACTCTGCCAACTCATTGATTACCTCTCTAGTCCACCGGTCCTAGGGTACCCTGACTTCGATGCTCCATTTGTGCTTCACTGTGATGCTTCACTGTGATGCCTCACAGGACGGGCTGGGGGCCATCCTCTATCAGAGACAAGAAGGGAAGTTAGTAGTCATTGCTTATGGCTCTAGAACTCTTTCTGCTGCCAAAAATAATTACCATCTTCACTCTGGCAAGTTAGAGTTTTTAGCTATGAAATGGGCAGTCTGTGAGAGGTTTCGAGATTACCTATATTATGCCCCTTCCTTTGTAGTATACACTGACAATAACCCCCTGACCTATGTCCTCACCACGGCCAAGTTAAATGCCATAACACACAGGTGGGTAGCGGAGTTAGCAGACTTCCGGTTCATGATAAAATACAGACCTGGAAAAACAAATGCAGACGCTGAAGGGCTGTCCAGGATGCCTCTGGACATGGACAAATACAGTGAGGAAAATAAGTATTTGAACACCCTGCTATTTTGCAAGTTCTCCCACTTAGAAATCATGGAGGGGTCTGAAATTGTCATCGTAGGTGCATGTCCACTGTGAGAGACATAATCTAAAAAAAAAAATTCAGTAATCACAATATATGATTTTTTAACTATTTATTTGTATGATACAGCTGCAAATAAGTATTTGAACACCTGTCTATCAGCTAGAATTCTGACCCTCAAAGACCTGTTAGTCTGCCTTTAAAATGTCCACTTCCACTCCATTTATTATCCTAAATTAGATGCACCTGTTTGAGGTCGTTAGCTGCATAAAGACACCTGTCCACCCCATACAATCAATAAGAATCCAACTACTAACATGGCCAAGACCAAAGAGCTGTCCAAAGACACTAGAGACAAAATTGTACTCCTCCACAAGGCTGGAAAGGGCTACGGGGAAATTGCCAAGCAGCTTGGTGAAAAAAGGTCCACTGTTGGAGCAATCATTAGAAAATGGAAGAAGCTAAACATGACTGTCAATCTCCCTCGGACTGGGGCTCCATGCAAGATCTCACCTCGTGGGGTCTCAATGATTCTAAGAAAGGTGAGAAATCAGCCCAGAACTACACGGGAGGAGCTGGTCAATGACCTGAAAAGAGCTGGGACCACCGTTTCCAAGGTTACTGTTGGTAATACACTAAGACGTCATGGTTTGAAATCATGCATGGCACGGAAGGTTCCCCTGCTTAAACCAGCACATGTCAAGGCCCGTCTTAAGTTTGCCAATGACCATTTGAATGATCCAGAGGAGTCATGGGAGAAAGTCATGTGGTCAGATGAGACCAAAATAGAACTTTTTGGTCATAATTCCACTAAACGTGTTTGGAGGAAGAAGAATGATGAGTACCATCCCAAGAACACCATCCCTACTGTGAAGCATGGGGGTGGTAGCATCATGCTTTGGGGGTGTTTTTCTGCACATGGGACAGGGCGACTGCACTGTATTAAGGAGAGGATGACCGGGGCCATGTATTGCGAGATTTTGGGGAACAACCTCCTTCCCTCAGTTAGAGCATTGAAGATGGGTCGAGGCTGGGTCTTCCAACATGACAATGACCCAAAGCACACAGCCAGGATAACCAAGGAGTGGCTCTGTAAGAAACATATCAAGGTTCTGGCGTGGCCTAGCCAGTCTCCAGACCTAAACCCAATAGAGAATCTTTGGAGGGAGCTCAAACTCCGTGTTTCTCAGCAACAGCCCAGAAACCTGACTGATCTAGAGAAGATCTGTGTGGAGGAGTGGGCCAAAATCCCTCCTGCAGTGTGTGCAAACCTGGTGAAAAACTACAAGAAACGTTTGACCTCTGTAACTGCAAACAAAGGCTACTGTACCAAATATTAACACATCTCAGGTGTTCAAATACTTATTTGCAGCTGTATCATACAAATAAATAGTTAAAAAATCATACATTGTGATTTCTGGATTTTTTTTTTTTTAGATTATGTCTCTCACAGTGGACATGCACCTACGATGACAATTTCAGACCCCTCCATGATTTCTAAGTGGGAGAACTTGCAAAATAGCAGGGTGTTCAGATACTTATTTTCCTCACTGTATATGCTGACCTGTACCCAGGATGCTCCAGCTGAGGTAATTTCCAGTGTAATGAAAGCAATATCTGTAAAGAGAGATGAAAGAGAGCCATGGTTGTGTCCAGCAGTCATTACAACAGCACTCGCGGAGGAGGAACATGAACAACATGCATCACCTGTGGCACAAATATCCAGTGAGGAACTGAAAACCGCTCAGGAGGGAGATGTGATGATCTCGAAGATCTTGCAGTATCTGAAGACAAACCAGTGGCCTAGGGTGAAGAACAGTGATGAGACCATAAAGGCATTCTTGCGGGAGAGAAGTAAATTGTATCAGGATGAAAGTGGGGTCCTATACCGAAAGATTGCTACACACTCACAGCTGGTACTGCCCAAAAGTTTTCATAATTTAGTCCTCCAACAGCTACATCAGGAAATGGGCCATCTGGGAGTGGAACGAACAATTCACGTAATCAGGGAACGGTTTTACTGGCCGCACATGCAGCGAGATGTAGAGCATCATGTCACTAAAAAGTGCTACTGCCTGAAAAGTAAGAGACCGAATAAACCTACCAGAGCCCCACTTACCAACATCGTGAGTACATACCCCCTTGAGATAGTGTCCATTGATTTCCTGCATTTAGAGAGATGTAAGGGAGGCTATGAGTACATACGGGTCGTGATGGACCACTTTACCCGGTTCGCGCAGGCTTATGCGTGCACTAACAAAGCCTCCAAAACTGCAGCTGAAAAGATCTTTGAAGACTTTGTCCTTAAATTTGGATTTCCAGCTAAGCTCCATCACGACCAGGGCAGAGAGTTTGAAAATCAGCTGTTTGCCAAGCTCCAGCAATACTGTGGGATTCGTGGCTCGCGCACCACCCCTTACCATCCACAGGGGAATGGTCAGGTTGAAAGATTTAATAGAACCCTGCTGGCCATGTTGAGGACATTAACAGAGGATGAGAAATCGGATTGGAAAAGTTCCCTTGCTAAGGTGGTACATGCATATAACTGTACACGTCATGAATCCACAGGCTTCTCGCCATACTATCTCCTCCTTGGCCGTCACCCGAGACTCCCAATTGACCTCATGTTCGGTTTGAGCCCCAATGATGCAAGTTCTTCACCTCAGGAGTATGCAATCAAGTGGAAAGAGAGAATGGAGGAGGCGTACCAACTGGCTTCCCAGATGGCTCGCAAGAATGGGGACAGAGGGAAAGAGAACTATGACAGAAAGGTATATGGCGCAGAGTTGTATCCAGGATGCAGAGTCCTTGTCCGAAATCTCACAGAGAAAGGTGGCCCAGGTAAACTCAGATCTTTCTGGGAGGAAAAAGTTCACATAGTAATTTCAAACAAATACCCAGGCAGCCCAGTGTATGAAGTGCAACCAGAAAATGGGCAAGAGCGAAAACGAGTGCTTCACAGAAATGTTCTGCTACCATGTGACTTTCTGCCTATGGAAGAACAAGAGACACCAAGAATGAGGAAAAGACAGGAAAAGAAAAGGCCACACATAAGTATAAACTGTAAGGAACCTGAACTTACCGGTTCGGATGAAGAGGATGTCACAGAAGGAGACAACAACCCCGGAACAGTATGACTGGGATAGGAAACAGCTCCAGATGGCATCGGAGCTTCCTGAAAGAGGAGGAAGAAGAGGAACTACAGGAGGACACTATACAGACGGAGCAGGTTGAAGAGGATTTGCAGCTGAAACTCACCTTGAACCAAGAAAAAAGAGAGAATACAGAGGATAAAGAGCTGACCAGTGATGATATGCACGACGAGCACCATCAGCAGCGAAAGTATCCTTTGAGAACTAGAAAAAGCACAAAGACTTTCACATATGATATTCTAGGCCAGCCTACACTCACTTAAGGTTAGAATGTAGGACTTAAGTACTTAAAATAGAAATGTGTGAAAAGTAGTCTTTAAGTTGGGGCATTAGTAGTTATTGTTAGGTATGGAAGAGTTATGGGATGTTCAGGTATTTTTGTAGAGATAATTGTAGATAAAGTGAAGTTGCTAAATGAAAATACCCAGTTTTTTAGATGCAATTCAGTTCCTGTAGGTGAACAATTAGGCACAAACTCAAGATGACAACGTGGAACAGAAGGAAGAATGATTTATAATGGACTCTGGCAAAATGTGATTGTATGTTGTTATTTGGAAGATTAAAAAGTCGTGGCCAGAGGTGGTATTCATTAATGTATTCTTGAGGAAGATGAATATTCAGGTTAAAAGGTTTAAACCTATTTTCAGTATGAGTACATTACCTGTGAGTATTCCAGAGTGAGTGGTGGTTTATCATAGTGCACGATGATTTCTACTACGGCCATGTTACGTTGAATAGGGTTAAACGTGATATGTTAAAATTGAGATGAATCAGTCAGCAGTACTCTAATTGACCCCTGAATCTGTTTATTTCATTCATTAGAAATGTCAAGGACATGGTGTGCTCAGAAAATTGTACAGTAATGTTGGGGCGACATTTAATTTTTGAGGGGAGAGTGTGGTAACTATAGCGGTTATTGTTACAATTTGCCTTTTAAAGTACAGATGCATGTTTTGCTATGTTATATTGTTCTTTTATTTACCACTGTCCATTGGTATTAATTCAAAGACATTGTGAATAAATGCAGAGCACTATCAGGCGCAGGTTGGACAGCTAGAGAAAGTTTCCCAGGGTCCTGAAGCACCATGAGAGAGGAAGTGAATGAGATGCATTGAATGTGCTCTGTTTGATTTGTGTTGTTTAATAAATACGAATTTGATTTTCATTTCATCACGCTTGTCTACGGTCTTGTACTTCAAGTGTGCAACATCATTCAACGTTTGTAGAGTAAGATATATTGCAGCCATTAGTAATCTGAGTTAGCCTCAGTCTGTCAAGGGCAAGTGAACAAAATGGTTAACCTCGCTGTGTACTGGCTCAAGCAAAGGTCCTGGATATAAGCTTTGCTCAATAGTGATGACAGTAAATGCTGTTTACCACTCATCTCAAAAAGTCTCATCTAAAAAAAGTCTTATTTCTTCTTTCGTTTCAGAGTGAATTGATTCAGCAGTTCTATGAAACACTGTCAAACTGTGGAGAAAATATCAGAAACACGTTGTTTCACCTTTATGCAGACATTAGAGAACAAAAATCTTCTCTGTGGATAGTGGCATTTTATATCCCTCATAAATATCACAACACATCTCCAGGCTAGCCGGCCCTAGACTTCTGGGGGCCCTAAGCAAAACTTGGTCAGGGGGCCACTGTCAGTGCATTCATAAAAACCTAAAATGACCCCCAACCCTGCAATCTGTTCTTTTACCTTTTAAACAAGTTGAAACATTCGATATATATATATATAATAAAATAAAATAAAACACTAGGAAAAATACAACAGAAATTAAATATGAATGAAATTAACCATTTAGCCTATACTACTAATAATAGCCTACTATAAATTGAATAAAGTAATCAAATGTAAAAATAATATGCATTGATTTTTATTAAAGTTACTCATGTTAATCAGTGAAGAGCAGTGAATGATTCTCTCATTTTCTTTTGTTCTTCACATGTACCTGGCCATGTGCCAGTATTCTGCTAACACAGGGCCAGGCCACAGTGCATATTGGTATTATAATATCATAGGAGAGTATGTGAATAGCAATTAAAGAGACCAATTAAAGAGACCACTCACCATTTCCCCAGTGTAACAATTCCACGCTGAGTCCAGAACTGTCACGGTGTGTTGCAGACAAACACACAAAGATGACGAAGAGTTCAAACACTGAGTTTAATAATAATTCACAATTCCAAAGTAAAAGTAGATAGCTTGCTCACAATGTAAACTTGACTGATGACATCCGTGGGATGACCGACGGAGATGGAACCGATGTCAGGGGATCCCAGGGAGCAGACGAACAGTCGATGGACTTGAGCGACACCGCTGGCACAGGGGACCAAGGCACAGCCACAGCGAAAAGCGTCCAAGGTGAAGCCAGTGTGCCTGAGGCAGAGCCGGAGCGACCGACGACCAAGGTGGAGCCGAAGGGAGGGCGGATCCCGCTGGAGCCAAAGGGGTGGAGAGATGGAGCACAGCGGGTGGCTCATAAGTCCGCGGTGAAGGTAGGGTGACGGCTATCCAAAGTCGAGCAAGACAGACAAGGGAGTCTAGTGGAGCTGCAAGGCCAAGGGTCTCTGGTGGATCCGAGGGTGGGAGGAAGAAGCTTTGGCGAAGCTGGTGATTGCACGATCTTACGCTTCACAATACCACAAGGCGTCACAGGGGAAGACCAAGGGCTGCAGGCATCCAGCTGAGGTGGGGCTGGAGGACTGGCTGAGCTCTGTGGTGAGAGGGAGAGATAGGGAAGTTGGATGGGATGAATGACAGTAATTCAAAGTCCATACAGTCTGACGACTCCATCTTAAAGCTGGACTGTACCAGTGGTGATGATGAAGAAACAGAAGATTGAGGGTGGGATAGAGTGGGAGGCAGTGTCCCATTCTATCAGCCAGTCCTCTTTGTCCAAGTCCACCAGTATTCCCTCTGCCACAGATGTCGCTGATTCACACCCTGGTCAGACTCACTCTGGGGCTCCGAGGCGATGGTTGGCACTGTCCTCACTCGGTTGGGCTCTGGCTCACTCATCGCAGCGGGCAGACGCTCTCCATCTGCGGGGGGTCATGCGAATTCTCCGCGGTGCTGGGTGATGGTTGGCTGGGCTCTGTAGTCTGGATCAGGGGTAGATGCTCTCTGGACACCTGATGATGGCCTCCCTCCATTCAAGTCCGTGGGTGTATTGGAGGTCTACTGGATGTAATTTACCCTGATCCAGTGCAACGACTTGATTGTCTCGTCGTCAAAAAGAAGCTCTGACGGCGAGACGGCAAAATTCCACTTTAAAGTCCATTAAATCAAGGCCTCTCTAACAGTGAACCTTGCTGCATAAGAGCCTGCAGCGGAACAGTGAGCGAGCCAGCAGCCGGCCTGATCCAGCAGCGAGCCAGATGCTTACTTTCACATCCAAATAGCGCCCCGTCACAGACCGTTCTTGAGATTCGCGTTCGACGGGACAGCTTACCAGTATACAGTTCTGCCATTCGGACTGTCTCTGGCCCCCCACACTTTCACGAAGTGCATGGATGCAGCTCTCTCCCCTTTGAGACAAATGGGAATGCGCATCCTGAACTACCTCAACGACTGGCTCGTTCTGGCCCGGTCAGAGGAGGAACTAAATTTCCACAAATCTGTGCTCCTCAGCCATCTAGAATGCCTGGGTCTCAGAATAAACACAGCCAAGAGCTTGTTGCTGCCCAGGCAGAGGATTTCTTTCCTGGGTGCAATTTTAGACTCAGCCCAAATGAGGGTGTGGCTGTCAGGCGAGCGCGCACTGACTATCCAGCGACTCGCGTGCTCGTTCAGAGCAGGAACAGAACCCTCAGAACGTTTCAGAGGATGCTAGGTCTTATGGCCTCAGCTTCATCAGTACTCCTGCTGGGTATGCTGCATATTGCGCCCCCTGCAGTACTGGCTGAAACCTCGGGTTCCTCCCCAAGCATGGCACTCGGGCAGTCTTTCCATCAGAGTGAACCACGGCTGTATCAGCGTCCTGGCTCCCTGGTCGACAGCCAGTCTCTTCAAGTCTGGGATGAGCTTGGGGACTGTCTCAAGACGAATGGTGGTCACCACGAATGCCTCCAACAGGGGTTGGGGTGCTCTGTGCGAGGGCGAACAGGCCTTCGGCTCTTGCACATCAACTGCCTGGAAAGGATCGCAGTTGTGCTAACCCTCAAGACCTTCCTACCATGTCTCTCGGGTCACCATGTTTTGGTCCGTATGGACAACACGACAGTGGTTTCCTACATAAACCGCCAAGGGGGACACAGGTCGAGACGGCTATACAAACTGGCCAGAGACCTCATCCTATGGGCGAGTGGCAACCTGCGCTCTCTGAGAGCAACGCATGTACCAGGCAGAATGAACCAGGGAGCAGACATGCTGTCCAGGGTCCAGGTGTCCCCCAGAGAATGAACTCTCCACCCTCAAACGGTTCAATTGATATGGAGTGTTTTCGGAAGGGCAGAGGTTGACCTCTTCGCCTCCGAAGACAACTGTCATTGCCCAACATTTTTCTCGAAGAGCAGAGAGGTGCTTTTGCTCTGGTCTCGCTCCTTCCCCAGGTCTTAAAGAGGATCTGGGAAGGCAGACATGTAGTCCTACTAGTGGCCCCTCTTTGGCGGACCCAACCTTGGTTCCCTGAGATGATTCAGCTGCTTGCAGCAGCCCCGTGGCCAATTCCCCTGAGGAAAGACCTCCTTTCCCAGGTGAACAGGATGATCTGGCACCCCCGTCCCAAACTATGGGCGTTACATGTGTGGCCCCTCGAAGGGAGCTTGGGGACCTTCCAGCAAGCATCAAGAGTACTATCAGTGAGGCTAGAGCTCCGTCTACCAGGCGCCTCTATGCTCTTAAGTGGTCTGTGTTCTCTCTAGCTGGTGCGCAGCCAGAAACCAGGACCCAGTCTCGTGTGAGGTATCGCAGATACTCTCATTTCTTCAAGAGATGTTCGATGCAGGCCGTTCTCCATCCACATTTAAAGTCTATGTGGCAGCATTGCAGCCTTTCACGTACCGACATGATTGTCTGCTTCCTGAAGGGAGCCAGGAGGCTTAACCCCCCACGGCCCCCTACAGTGCCCTCCTGGGACCTGTCAATGGTTCTTCGAGCACTGAAGGGGCCCCCTTTCAAACCATTGCAAATGGTCAAACTAAAGCCACTTTCGGTGAAAACTGCGCTGCTGCTATGCTTTAGCATCAGTTAAGCGAGTTGGTGACCTGCAAGCGCTCTCTGTGAGCACTTCCTGGTCTGGAGTTTGGCCCGGGTGACTCTAAAGTCATCCTCAAACCAAGACAAGGCTATGTGCCCAAAGTGCTTTCAACCCCGTTCAAAGCACAGGTGATCACGCTCTCTGCCCTCCCCTCCCCTCCGCGGAGGACGAGCAGCACTTGCACCTGCTCTGCCCAGTCAGGGCTCTGAGAAAATACAATGAGCGTTCCACCCAATACAGGCAGGCGGATTAGCTTTTTGTGAGCTTCGGTGGCCGCACCAAAGGGCTTCCGGTCACGAAGCAAAGACTGTCTAGATGGTTGGTGGATTCTATTGCTTTAACCTACGTTTCTATGGGCCTGCAGTACCCCATAGGAGTAAGGGCTCACTCCACGAGAGGCATGGCCTCCCCCTGGGCGTTGTCCAGCGGGGTGTCCCTTGGTGATATCTGTAGAGCAGCAGGCTGGTCTTCGCCATCTACATTTACTAGATTTTACAGTCTGGAAGTCCCTGCTCTGCAGGCAGGTATTCTTTCTGTATAGGAAATAGGGGGTGGGGAGAAGATGGCCCCTGTAAGCCTCAGCACTGTATGGCTGTGCAGTAGCACTGCGTTATTTTATAAAGGCTTCAGTATTTCGAAGAAAGGAGTTTTCGCCTAGAGTCTAGCAAGACGCAGTACTCGTTCCCTTATCTCAGGGAACCGAGGTTACGTTAGTAACCGAGTATATTTCCAGTGAAACAGGAAGTAGAATGTCCCCCGGTGACCAATATTTTAACTGCCTACTCTCAGCTTGCTCAACATTTAGAATTCACAATTAGCTCACATATTACTCACACTGTATCACAGTATGAGAATGGTGGGATGTCACTGTGTCTGTGATCATCACATGATCACACGTGTTGACTGGGTGACAAGCATTCAATTACTTTCCCAGCTGTTATGTTAACTGAAGACATAACTGAATGCGGTTAAGTTAAAAAGTCACCAAGACGGACATTTTGACATATTTTTGCGTGTATTTAAGCGCGCACTCGAAGCCCAAAGCAGCCTGTACTTGTCCGTTTTTTTCTCCGCCTGTTGAACGCTCTCTTTCACAGCTCAATACGCTTTTACACGTGATTCGAATGATTTGGATGTTAAGTATGGGTGACAGCGCACCGCTTTAAAGGAAAGGAATGGAAAGCGGCATCATGTTTTCATAATTGTTGGAAGCCAAAATCAAAAACGAAACTAAAACACAGCCCTAAATCTTCGAGCTTCAATCTTTGAAATCTTTGGGCTTCGAGCATTCTATTGAGAGCAAGGGGGTCCCCTGGTTGTTCGGGGGCACTATGCAGCTTGCGTACTTTGCGTATAGGGAGGACCAGCACTGGTTTAAAGAAAAAACGTTTTGCATCACAATAAGTGTATTGTGATTGTCAAAACATTTTAGTAACTAAACAGAATTGTTTTAGGTTTAGTGACAACATGTTACAATGTTTACAATTTCTGGTAAGCTATGTTTTTTTATTATTGCTTGACAAAAATTTCACGATTTCAATTCAGTTCAGTTCTTGTGATTTCATTCAATATTCCATTCGATATTCAATATATAAGTACACAAGAAAGGCGTTAATTTTTCTAAAAAAAAAAAGATCTCACCTAATGCTGTAAACATACAGACAGCCTTAACAGCTGGTAGTATTATTTAAGGTTACAAATAATAATTAATAATTAATAATTATTATTAAATATAATGCGTTTTTATTATAATAACTTTAATTTAACTTTTTTTAACATTCCTAATGGTTTGATTGCCCATCTGTACGGCCCTGTAGGTATGTCTGAATAATTTACCATCTATGGAAACATTGTCATTCCCTTTAAAATTTATAAAATAAAATAAAAACGTTTTTTAATTTAAAAAATATATTTTAACAGAGGGAAAGAAGCATGACTCTGGAATGCTGGCAGAATCTGGGCTGTTGGCATTGCTGCAACGTCATGCCGTCTCTGTAGATGGCCATCCAATGTGTGTGTATGAGGACCCAGCATACCCATTGCGTGTGCATCTGCAAGCCCCATTTCAACATGTTCATCTCACCCTCAAATGATGGAATACAACAAATGAATGAGTGAAGTCAGAGTGTCTGTGGAGTGGTTGTTTGTGGACATAGCAAACTACTTCAAGTTCATGGACTTCAAAAAGAATTTAAAAATTGGTTTGAGTAGTGTTGGAAAATTGTATGTTGTATCTGCTTTGTTAAGAAATGCACTAACTTGTCTGTACGGTAATCAGACATCGCAATTCTTTAACTTGGATCCTCCACACATTCGTGACTATTTTTCATGAGGTAACACATACATGCACAACTACACTGTGCTATTTAGGCCTATGTATAGGCTAAATAAATTAAAAATAAAAATAAATAAATATAACATAGTATACAAACACACAATATAAAAACAGAATTGTATTTAAAAAGAATGAGACATTTTATAATAACACATTTTTATTTTATTATTAACAAAAATATAGTATACATATGTAGTTAGTTTACACAAACACACAATATACGTAAAGTAATAAAGCATAGGCTACTAACAACATGTTATTAAAAATATGCTATTTTATGTTAACAGATTTTATATTTTATTATTAATAGAAGGGTTTATACATTGAAATGTTTTATGAATGAAATCACAAATAAATGTTTTTAAATTGCAAAAGAATAACAATCATTTCTTTGACAAATTTTCAATGAGGCTAACTAATGCTTTTCCTTGCTGTTGCTGTTGCTGAAGTAGCATAGTCTGCATTGCCTGCATTTGCTGTTGCTGTTGTTGCATTAGTTGCATCATGTCACTCATCTGCTTTTGTGTTTGTTGTGCTGCTTTTGCTTGCTCTTCAACCTGTATTTTTTTCAATTCCAAATCCTTTTCTCTTAGAACCCTCTCAGTCTGGCTTCTCTCCCTCAAAAACTCAATGGTGTCATTCCCACTCCTTCTCCTACGTTTGTTGTTTGTCCAGTCCTCTCCCTCTTCACTAAGCCTCCGTTTGGTCTGGCTAGCCCTCTCCATGGCCTTCTTCCTTGCCTCTTCTGCTTTGGCCCTGTCCGTCTCTAACTTCCTCGTACTCTCATCACTCCCTTTGTTTTCCTCAGCTGCTCTTTCTCTGTTATTTCTTCAATGAGTTCATCAAGTTCTGTTATATCTGCAGATGTTCCACTGCTCTTCTTGTCTTTATTGTTTCTGGCCTTGTATTTCATCTGAATCAAGTTGAATCTCTCCCTCACTGACCTCTGCATAACTCTGAATTTGAGATCTTGAGAGCAATTCAGTGTGTCTGCTATAGTTGACCAGGCATTGCCCTTGTCAACACTGCCCTCCTTGTACCTGTATGGTTCTGTGAGCAGGATTTCTCTACAGAGAAGTACATCATGTTGCTCTTTCCACTCCATAGGGGGGTGTTGTTCGCGGTCGGTTAGGGCCAAGGGGTAAATCTTTCAGCCGGAAACTGAAGCTTCCCCGGGGACCGCCATTGATTAGCAGACCATCACCTGCTGTTAGCATCCATTGACTCCCATTCATTTTGGCAGCGAATAACTTTAAACCTGAGGCGTTTAAAGACTCTATTTGTCCATTATTTATTTCTAAAGAAACACGAAAATGTATAAAAGGCTCCATTACCTTGTATCTTACGTTATGGCCCCGTAGAAACAGTTTTTGTAAAAATAGGCTAACGATTGCATCATAACCACGCGACTCTCTGTTGCACAGTAGAGAAATTACCGTATGGACAGGAGGAGAAGCTTGCGAGCAATCGGGGGGACGTGGAGGCAAAATGACAAAATAATTAATCAGAATACTTAGCAAAAGTTGCTCCTGCTCCTAGCTCATGACACCTCCTACTCACGCTCTCCGTCTCTGCAAGTTTCGGAAGGGAATGATTCAGATTTCTCTTGGCACAGCTACTAGAAGACAGACAGGTTGCTCACGTCACATCTACGTCGTCAAGCTCAGTCTGCGCAGTACGCTCAGCCATCAGGAAGTGAGAGCTTCTAATTGACTTCACTTTTCTCTGTTGAATCCAATGGGGTCGCTGTGTCCATTTTTTTTACTGTCTATGGTTAGGGCCGCCGGCGATGAAGATAGATAGATAGCGGGTGCGGGGAGAGAGTATAGAGATGGGAAGTTAGGAGTGCTGTCGCTACTGTGCTGAATGCTGATGCTATTGAACTGCAAAACCCGGCTGGACTTTGCCCTTTTGTAACTGACCTATGGTGGGATTTCCCCTTTTGTGACTGAGACTGTCAGAAGTCAACGTGAGTGGTGAAGTGACAACACACCGCGACGACACTGCTCACATTTCCCTTCACGGAATGGTGTGGAATCTCTCTTTGTGAAGTTGTGGTGGTGTGTTGTCTTCTGTTGCCAGACCATACTGGCTAAAATAATTAAAGGTGGTGGCAGCAGCCTATTAAGATTTATCGTGATTATAATACTTGGCTATTTCATATGCAAAGATGTTAGCCAATCACTGCAGTTGGCATTTACACTGAAGTCTCACAGCAGACTCACCTCTTCAAACAGAGCGTTCAAATAAGAGGGCTAAAATCAGGGTAGGAAAAATACCTTTTATTTCAAAATTATGACAATTTTTGATGTCAAACTCATTCTAACATTATACGTGCACCCCAGGAAACATTATAAAATAATAAAATAATGCAGTTCATGACCCCTTTAATCTCCTACATGATTGAAAAGACTGGCATTTAAATTCTGCATTGCAAAGGCTTTAGTGTGGTTGGCTAATTAGAATGTTAATCCTTGGGATAAATTAGCTGGTGTGAACATTACAATGTACAATCTAATTGAAATGTCTTATACAGTATACCTTACCTTAACCCATGCAGCGTTGCATGGCAAGGTTTTCCATTTATAACTCTGAAAGGATTGTGGTTTTTCATATGAACATTTAAGCTGTTGTTCTCAAGATGATTTTAGATTTGGGCTAAGCAAGCAGATGAGACATGTGAGAACACACAAAAAGACACTCACTCTTAAAAATAAAGGTTCTTTATTGGCATCTATTCTATGGTTTCATGAAGAACCTTTAACATCCATGGAACCTTTCAATTTCACAAAATGTTCTTTGTAGTGGAAAAATTATCTTAAAGGTGCAGTCTGTAATAATGACTAGCGGTCTAGTGGTCGAAATAGGTACTGCAGTCCAAATTCAAAATATCTGTGATTGTTGTTTCCCCCACACCCTCCTCCTCAGATTCTACATTCACGCGGGTTGCCAGTTTGAGGACACGAAAGAGGAATGAGTGCAATTGATAATGAAAGCTGGGGAGACTTACACGCTGTAAGTTGATAAGTTGATTTATCCGCATTTTAATATGCTCTCGTTCATAGAGATTTTTAGATGGATACCGAGGCTTTTTAGGTTGGGTAGAATCTGCAATCTCTGACCCAGTTTGTTTGCTGGCTGCAATGGCTGCAATACGCTGTATTGCCAGCTGGCATCCCGGGGAGTTGAAATACAATTGGGTATACAACAAAAATTTACTTAGTTACTTACGTAACCTCGGTTCCCTTAGAGGTAAGGGAACGAGTACTGCGTTGCAAACGCTATGGGAAAACTCCTTTTCTTGAGAATATTGAAGCCTTTATTTTAAAATGCAGTGCAGCTGCACAGCGAGCACATCATAGCTGAATGAAGCGTACTGATTGGCTGTGCCGCGGCAACTGCACGAACCTATGGCGAATTAGCAAAGGCGGTCCAATCAGAGCGCTTGCCGCCTTTCCAGCCTTGAGCGTGCCAAAATGGGCGTGGCTGTAGGGTATAAATTCAGAGGAAATTCACCATAGGACAGGTTAAATCTATTCGGCGGTGACTACTCTGAAGATGTCCGGGGAGCCACGGGACTTATAACAGAGTAGTCTGAATCATCATAGACCAGAATGTCGGGCCTTAGAATGATATACTACACATAGAGAAGTGCAGAGGCCACCGCGGGGGGGGGCCTAGGTCATACATAGGTCTGGGTCGGAAGAGCCAGGGTCCTAGATAGAGAGAACCCATGCCTGCAAGGCGGGAACCTCTAGGTCAGGGAACGACAACTGGCGGCCCGCGGGCCAAAACTGGCCCGCCAGTAATATTTTCTGGCCCGCCGGATTATTTTGGAAGTCCTAAATGCTGCACAAAACTCTTCCAATACTTGAGAAAAGCCATAGTCGCGCGGCGATTTCACCGCCGCATACTGTGTGAAACGCACATAGGGAATCATGCGGCGTGGGATTGCATTTTAAAGTATAACTGTGCGTTCACACCGGACGCAAATAGCGCGTCAAATTCGCGCCTGCCGCATCTAGTTATATGCTTGACCACTTTGTGTGCATTCGCGCGTCAAAAGACGGTAGGGGTCAGAACTCTGGTGTACTTTGGACTGAGCGGGCGATCTGACTGACAATAGCCCACTCCCAACATCTTTTGACAGCATATCCGCACTTAATTCTGACCACCTGTACACCTAGCTCTGAGGAGCTGTTTGGTACTGAAACCATTGTCAGTTGTTGTAAAGTTTTCTTCCATCGAAGCAGAGACCAGTGAGACAGTTGGGATCGCGTTCAACGGAAGTTATTCTTTATTGAGAACTCCGCTGTACGTTGCTGTAGAACTTCCAACATGATCTAACTCTAATACAGTATGCATTGTAGTTATATACATTCCAAGGGGGAGGGATTACATAGAGGTGGAGATTCTGAACAAAGCATGCAAATTAAGTATACAGGTTAAGGTAACACCCTAGACTGAGGGTCTGGCCCATCCTAATTCAATCAGCATAAGGCTCCAAGAGCCATTTGGGTCCGAAAGCCATTTGCAGAACAAAAAGTGAGATTCTCAGTGAATCATTCGTGTGCTAATCCCATCAGTCTGACAATAAGGAGAGAACAGAAAATGCAACTTTGCTGAGATCTTAACCTTAAAAGATTCTTTACCATGATGTTATGTACAGAAGCATTTTTGAAATATATTCTTAAATTTGTAACCCTTCACAGTCAACAACATTCTTTTTTTGCAAGGATGTCTGAAATAGTTTGGCAGAAAATAGCCTACTTCATTTGTCAGTAGGGCAATATGATTTTCGTTTATGTTGCTTTGAAATTTGAGTGATAGGCTTTGTCCTATTCAATTTATGTTATTTATATTTCATAAATTTTTCCTGTGGCATTTTTTTTTCTCTGATGACAGTACAATGTTAAAATAGCCTAATATTTATATTGACACGAACCCAATTTTTGTATAGCATTTATAATTATTATAGGCTACTTAATCTCCTTCTTTCCGTTAGAGACATTTGAATGTGAGATTATGGAAACGAGAATTTTGCGGACCCCACAGGTCGGGAAATAAAGCGGGTGAACACCGAGTGTATTTTAAGCGGTTGCTGAATAGAACCTTGTGGGAGCGGGACGGGAAAAAACAGTCCCGCGCAGACCTTCTTAAACCTTAGGTGTGTATGTGTGTGTCCCGAATAAATAATAATAATAAAAAAGGAATAAAGTTCAAAAGTTGGACTGTAAGCAAATGAGGCATGATTGCTATTCACACCTTTATTAAAATGGCTGTAATCTGTTACCACAATAGTACTTGATCTGTTTAAAATTATTTCCTTGATATATCATGCCTAAGGTGTTAAATTCAAAATTCTAAATCAAAATTAAAATTTGTCTAATCCAGTAATTATTTTTTTCTATTTTTGATCTGAGCACAATCAGAAAATCAGAAAACCCGTCGTTATTCGTTTTTTTTCATTTTAGTTCAGGAAATAAATAATGGAAAAACAAGTCGTTTTTCATCTTTTTATTTTTGGTTTTAATTTGAAAAAAAAAACGATTGAACGAATGATCCACGGACGGTGACGGACCCATCATATTCCGCGATTATAGGCCTACAGTATATAAGAGTATTTAATTTGTATCCATAGGCCTACTCTGTGTAGCTGGCCCGCCATCTACTGGCTAAAAAAAATATTGGCCCGCGGCCAAAGTTACTTGCCGACCCCTGCTCTAGGTTATAGAATCTTGCAAATGTGGACCAGTGGTGGAAAGAGTACTAAATAATTGTACTTAAGTAAAAGTATTGCTACTTAAGTAATAATTTACTTGAGTACAAGTAGAAGTACTGAAAAATAATATGACTCAAGTAAGAGTAAATAAGTTTGTACTTATAAGTAGTTTGCTTAAAAACTACTCAAGTAACTACGTTACAAAGTACTTTAGTATTATTTTTCTATTTTTAGCCAAAATGGGGAGATGATAGCGATATGGAGCACTAAACACTCTCATGTCAATTCTGTTTCATTCATACTGGAAGCCCAGTACATGCTGATTCATACCTTGCGCAGAAAGTCCACAAGTGAGATTCATAGAATGATTCACTTATGACGTTTCAGGAAATGCCAATATGGATATAATAACATGCAAATAGAGACATTTGACTGAAGAAACATGAAGACAAACACATGATAGCGATATCTTAGGTATTTTCATAAGAATGATGTATGTCTTTAAAGGGATAGTTCACCAAAAAAGGAAAATTAGCCCCTGATTTATTCACCCTCAAGCCATCCTAGGTGTATATGACATTATTCTTTCAGATGAATACAATCAGAGTTATATTAAAAAATGTCCTGGCTCTTCCAAGCTTTATAATGGCAGTGAATGGCTAGAGAGAATTTGAAGCCCAAAAAAGTGCACCCATCCATGATAAAAGTGATCCACTTTTACTCCGGGGGTTAATAAAGGCCTTCTGAAGTGAAGCCATGTGTTTGTGTAAGGAAAATACCCATATTTATAACTTTATAATCTAAAATAACTAGCTTCAGCCAGACGACCGACCATACGCATCGATTTACGGTGGAAGACTAACCCCTGACTCGATGCACAACGTATATATATTATAGAAGAGCTTCAGTTTGTTGCACAGCCCTAATTGTTTAAACCACGAGAGGCGTCTAAGTTTACGATACTCCTACATTCTACATCATACATGTGTCACAGGTTACTCTTGTGGCGCAAGTCAATTTGCTTAGTATGCGTACGATCATCCGGCGGAAGCTAGTTATTTTAGATTATAAAGTTATAAATATGGGTATTTTCAAAAACCCATGGCTTCGCTTCCGAAGGCCTTTATTGACCGACTGGAGCAATGTGGAGTATTATTTTTTTTTATCATGAATGGATGCACTTTTTTGGGTTTTAATTTTTTTCCAGCCATTCACTGCTATCATAAAACTTGGAGGAGCCAGGACATTTATATTAATTATGTGTGAGTAAATCATGGGTTAATTTTCATTTTTGGGTGAACTAACCCATTAATGCAATGCTAATCAACATAGCCTGTATTATAGAATTTAATAAAATAATATATTCTCACACATGATTTTTGAAGCAAAACATGATATTAATCTCATAAATTGTAGTTTTTGACGGTATGCTAAGCAAACATATAGCTTTCCCTGTTGTCAAGAGAAAATGTTTTATTACTAATCTTTAAAAGTCCAGGGGCCTGTACCATGAAGCCGGATTAGGTGGCTAGCCAGCTATGTTTCAGCTTAGTTTCCGCCAACCCTGGGTTTTAGGTACTATGAAAGTAGCTCGGCTTTAATCGGTGTTCGTTGCCATGGTATCTTACGCTGCACGGCTAACCTGCTCCGGGGCAGGTTATGTTCTGGATTCAAGATCTCAGACTGAAGTTTGACCAATCAGCTGAGAGCAAAGAAACATATAGGTGACGTAACTTATTCCAAGTGTCTGTTACAATGACTTCACCTTTTCTTCGAAATCCGGTGGACATCTCAGCACAAATTGTTTGACGAGCACTTCGTAGAGAAAGAGTTTTTAGCCAGACAAAATCCCCTTGCCTTTCCTGATAGTTACTTGTATGAAAGATACAGAT
The DNA here is from genome assembly GCF_963993115.1 of Abramis brama. Taxonomy (NCBI): domain Eukaryota; kingdom Metazoa; phylum Chordata; class Actinopteri; order Cypriniformes; family Leuciscidae; genus Abramis; species Abramis brama. The sequence goes on along the minus strand of NC_139965.1, from coordinate 28,164,116 downwards.
TTTCCGCGGAAGGAATTTCTTATCTTTGCGAACTTCTTGAGCCGCACATAAAGAATTTAACACGTCGAATTCATGCACTTACTGTACCGCAAATATTGCGTTGCATTTTTTTTTGTTTTTTTTTTTGCAAGTGGTACATTCTTGCACGGTGGGTGACGCACAGAAGCTAGGGGAAAACATATGTTTGTCGAACCATTCGCAAGGTGGTCATCGCTCTGCAGGAGTACATGAAAAGTTTAACTAATAATGTTCCCCGGACATTTATCGACCATGTCCATTAAAGAGGGCTTTTATAAAATTGCCGGTAAGATATATTGATAGGGTGACATCACATGAACACTTTTTTTTTTTCTCAAAAAGCAAATTTCACAAATGTACTATACAATATAATACATGTTAAGAATTATTTTGAATCTTTTTTATTATTCTTCTGATAATCTTATGATATGATTCCCAAGTCATTGCAACATGTATGCAGTCTATTGCTCCAATCTCCACTGCTCTAGGGGAACATGAGGCAGATTATGTTAATAGGAAGTCCTATCACAGCCTTAATGTTCAGGTAGAGATGATGTGAATATGTGAGATGATTATTTTCTGTGAGATGAAGCTTTAAATTAATAGTAACTTTAACAGATATAACAATGATCTACTAAACATTTCATCTGCAGATGACTTGTGGTCATGAACATATGATCAAGTTTGGATGCCAAATGGCCTGGCTCCAGTGCTTGTCTTACAAATTTTCCATGAGTCTGTGTTGTGTCAGCGCTTTGAGGAAAGCAAGTTAAATTTGGTACAGTACAAAACACTGTTCATTTGAACTGAGATAGAAAAACCTACACAATAACCCCCTATCATGACCCTCAGATAGGGCCACAGCACTGCTTCAATGTGGCCCTCAGTAAAACCAGAGTGAAGATAGAGATGACCTTTGGCATCCTAAAGGCACATTTCAACTGTGTTCGGCGCTTCAGAGTCACCAGAGCGGGCATCACAGATAGTGGCTGCATGTGCCATTCTGCACAATATAGCCACCAGTAGAAAGGAGCGAGAAACACAAAACCAGCTTCTCCCCGATGAAACTGACCCGATCACACTTGACCACCCAGCTGGTGCAGAGATGCAATCACCATACAATATTACACTTAATAAAAGCACATTGAAACTGCAGATAGGTCTCAAACTGTTTTATTGGTTTTGTGGGATGGGAGGGAGAAAGAGAGCAAGAGAAAGTTGCATTAATAAATATTCATACTAAAGTGTTACTTGGTTAAATAAGTTATACTAATATATATATATATATACACTATATAACTATATACATACTGAGATCAGTTTTATCCAGCTGTTTGATTTTGTTTGGAGCCTCCTCAGCTCACAGTCAGCTCCTTTAGTGTGCAGTCTAGTTCAAGTCTCCTTTAGTGTGCATTCTAGTTCAAGACTCCTTTAGTGTGCATTCTAGTTCAAGACTCCTTTAGTGTGCATTCTAGTTCAAGACTCCTTTAGTGTGCATTCTAGTTCAAGACTCCTTTAGTGTGCATTCTAGTTCAAGACTCCTTTAGTGTGCATTCTAGTTCAAGACTCCTTTAGTGTGCATTCTAGTTCAAGACTCATTTTGTACAGGGCCCTGACTGAGTCTGTTTCCACCTGAAACATAATTCCACCACAAACATGATCATTACAAGTTTTCTGGAGGCTCATCAAATCACAAAAAGTTCCTTGACTTCCTACAAACACAGGACTGACTGTAGTTTATGTCAAGGGTTTTAAATCCTTACACATTTCTTCTGAAGCCCATTGAGGTAGAGGCCTCAGTTTCTGGTCAGGTTGTGAAAAATCCTACAAAAGAGATGTGTAAGGGCCAGTCCCTTTTTTATGCCACACATTCAAATATTTGCCATAATAAAAAGCCCAGTGCATTCACATCAGCAACTGTCTGAGAACACACAGACAGAGTGTCTTCATCATTTGCTTCACCCTAATAGTGTGTGTGTGTGTGTGTGTGTGTGTGTGTGTGTGTGTGTGTGTGTGTGTGTGTGTGTGTGTGTGTGTGTGTGTGTGTGTGTGTGTGAATGTGTGCTAGCTTCAACAGGGACACTGTATTTCCCTGCAGAACATACTGTCAGCCATATTTAAAACTTAAAAAAAAAGTAGTAATGTATTGCACACGTACCCAGTGTTACTTGCTTAGAGGAGCCAGCACCAGGGTCAGATTGTACAGCACCTGTAATCCCATCCATAATCGGCCGTCCCTTATTGCCTACTCAGAGCCAACTCCTCTGCCACAGTGTATTCTGGTTTTCTGAATTTAACTATTTATTTCTGTTTGCTGCAAACAAGTGTGATAAAATGTTCACAAAAGTAATAAAAGGTTGTGGTAAATACTCTTTGATTTAACTCCTTGAAATAACCTTTGAATTATATTTTTATATTTTGTCTTTATCTGCTGCCAAGAACATTTGGAGTTGGGGTTGCATCTAAAAATCTAAAAATCAATGAATATTAATCTTTCTTAGTACATACATGCACATTTTTTATATATTATAAAAATAAGCTATAGGCTATAGTACACATATAGGCATACATATATACATACATAATTTTACATAAATATAGAACGTATTTGTTTAACTTACACATTAACAATCAGCAATCTTTCTCCAACAGTCTTCTCTTGCTTTGGCAGCAGAGAACGTATTGTTTCGAGCTTGAAATACATATTTAAATTCATCGTAATTATGAATGATTATCTCTTGCTCCTCCGCAGAAAAATATATCGCTCTCGCTCTACCCGCGATTGGTTGTTCAGTGTCGACGTCACTCTTTTATGTGCACGCGCGCGTGGAGTAATCATAGCTTGAGGATCAAAGCCTGAGTTGACAAAGAAAGTTGATGAGCTGCATCATGGTACCAATAAAGCCTGATTGCATCGGTTTGGTTTTGTCAACTCAAAACTAATCCTGTAACCCCGAGTTTGTTCAGCTACCTTCATGGTACAGGCCCCAGGTAAGATCATTTGAATGTTTTTATTTGAATAATTTCATAATTGAAAGCAAAGAAGGTTAAGTGAAAGGTCCGATAAAAAAGAGAGATGTATGAATAAAAAAGTGCCAGTAAAAAAAAAAAAGAAAAAAAAAGTGGTGTAGGCTATGGTTAACGTTAAATTAAATGCTCTTTTTTTCGTTCTACCGAAACTGTGCTGGGAGCCTACTATTGCTTTTACATGCATCTGATTGACAGACAAATCATGCGATCTTATTTCACTGTTGTTGAGGGTTTTTCAGCTTTGTACAAAGTTTGCTTCGTACATTTAGTTTAACTGTATTGTTAAAGAGGGCGAGCTTTACCTTTCAGTTGAACTGTGTTAATGTTTTCAAGACACTTACATTGTTCTTGCTCCGTCCAAGCAATAACGGTGTCCATGTTATGAGCCGAGTTTTTTATTTACTTCAACTGCTCAATGCTCTGGTAATATCAATGGGATGACCCATTGCAGGAGTTGCCATAATTAAAATTTAAAATCAGAAAATGAGCATAGCTCACTTACATTCAATAAAATATTGAAACGTTAGCAATACGGATTCTAAACACGAGCGCTAGTGATTGAATGTCAAAGCGCGGTTTGAACGCCCGCCCCCCAGCTGAACTGGAAGTTTTGATTGGTTTTGCACCCGAGTCAGACCTGTCTGTTATTGGCTGAAGCGCTTCAGAACTGTCTGTTATTGGCTGAAGCGCAGGGCTGAGGGCTCAGCCTCCACCGCACGCACACACACTCTCTCGCTCTCACGCAAACTCACACACGCTCACTCACGCACTCAAAGTGTTTGTGAAATGTAAGCTCGCTCAGTTGCTCCGTCGGCATCTTTGTCAAAGTACTCTGTACTTTTGGTGAAAAATAAATGTAGCGAAGTTGAATACTTTATTTTAATTCTACTCAAGTAAAAGTAAAAGTACCACAATTTAATTATACTCAAGAAAGTAGAAAAAATCTAAAAATCTACTCAAGTACTGTAACGAAAGTATTTGTAATTAGTTACTTTCCACCACTGATGTGGACGGAGCGGACCAGCCGGCCGCCGCACAAATGACTTCAATGGGGACTCCACTGGACCATGCCCAAGAGGAAGCCATACCTCTTGTGGAGTGGGCTCTTACACCTATGGGGCACGGAAGACTCATAGAGGTGTAGGCCAGAGAGATGGCATCTACTATCCATCTAGACAGTGTGAGTTTCGTGACCGTCAGCCCTTTGGTGCGGCCCCCGAAACAGACAAAGAGCTGTTCTGACTGTCTGAAAGAGGCAGAACGCTCCAGATATATCCTTAAGGCCCTGACGGGGCAGAGCATGTAAGAGTCACTATCTTCTTCCGATATGGGAAGAGCCGATAGGGAAATAACCTGGGCTCTGAACGGAGTTGAGAGCACCTTTTGTACATATCCATGTCTTGGTTTAAGGACGACTTTGGAGTCATTGGGCCCAAACTCAAGACAGGAACCGCTCGTGGATAGTGCTTGTAAGTCCCAAACTCTTTTAACTGATGCTAGTGCTAACAGCAGAGCAGTTTTAAGAGAGAGGGATTTCAGATCAGCCGACTGGAGTGGCTCGAAGGGAGGTCCCTTAAGACCCCGCAGAACCAAGGATAGGTCCCAAGCCGGCACCAAAGGTGGCCGAGTCGGGTTAAGTCTTCTGGCTCCTTTTAGGAAGTGAACGATCAGGTCGCTTTTACCCAAAGAGGAGCCAGCCACCGGTAAGTTGGCTGCCACATATACTTTGAGCGTGGAGGGGGAGCGCCCTGCGTCCAACAGCTCTTGAAGAAATGTAAGTACCATCGGTACTTCACAGTTATACGGGTCGAGGTTCCGAGCTAAGCACCAGTTGGAGAACACTGACCATTTGAGGTGGTAGACGCGCCTAGTGGACGGAGCTCTAGCCTCCATTATGGTATTTAGGACTCCTTCTGGGAGGTCCTGGGGTACCTGTTGAGGGGCCATGCATGGAGGGCCCACAAGTCGGGACGGGGGTGCCAGATTGTCCTGTTCGCCTGCGTGAGGACGTCGCTCCTCAGAGGGATCGGCCACGGAGCTGTGGTAGACAGCTGCATCAGCTCTGGGAACCAAATCTGGGTTCGCCAGAGGGGGGCTACAAGGAGGACTGCACACTTGTTTTTTTGACGGCATGCTTATGGGGCGGGCAGCTAGCGGATCGTTAGGAAAGATTAGATGAATGTGCTAAAAAAAAAATTGGGCCTGAAATCACTGATACAACCTTTAACACAACTCCAGCCGCCTGAACTGAAGAGGGGGCTGTGAGAGGCACTCGAGCGATCTTCGGGGGCGGTCCGGCCGCAGCGGGACATGGACCCCTCTTTCCGCCGGCTAGGACGGCTTCTTAGACTCGTGATCCAACGTGAGCTTCAGTCGAGGGCCCTGGCGCTTGGGGAGCAGGTACCGTTTCGCTGGCTTGAAGCGTTGACCGGTCTCAACCACTGGGCGGGGCTGATAAACCTGAGGCCCTGGTTTCTCTGGCTGCGGCGTGCTCTTGGGGCACCACAAAGCAGAACTGGAGCGCTTAGGAAGGAAGTGCTTCATCGCACTGGATGCCTTCTGAGCTTCGGTGAAACGTTCTGCAAACCCATTAACGGAGGGGCCGAAGAGACCTGTAGTGGAGACCGGCGAGTCGAGGAAGGCAGTCCTGTCCGCGTCCCTGATCTCAGTCAGGTTAAGCCACAAGTGGCGCTCCAATACCACCAAGCTGGCCATGTTGCGGCCAATAGCCTGAGCAGTGGTTTTAGTGGCCCGCAGTGCCAGGTCCGTGGCGCTGCGGAGGTCTCTGAAGGCGTCCGGATCAGGTCCCGACTCATCCATAGCGTGGAGGAGCTTAGCTTGGAACACCTGAAGGATCGCCATGGTGTGCAGTACAGAGGCGGCTTGACCAGAGGCGGCTTGACCAGAGGCGGCTTGACCAGCGGCGGCGTAAGCGCGTACCGGCAATAGCAGAAGTAGTTCTGCATGGTTTGGATGGGTGCGCTGCTTTTGTTCTCCAACTGCCTGCAGTGGGAGGGCACAAATGAGCGGCGACCGCTTCCTCTAGTGGTGGGAGCTTCACATAACCCATAACCCTTCTCCTCGGCGCCGTCAACTGATGAGAGCGTGGCAGAGGCAGTAGAGCGCTTTCGCGCTGAAAAGGGCGTGCGCCAGGATTTAGTGAGCTCGTCGTGGACCTCAGGGAAAAATGGAGCGGCACACTGGCGAGGGGCCTGTTGGCGCCCCGGCAGGAACCACTCGTCGAGGCAGCTTCTATTCGGGCTCTTCTGGAGAAAGCCAGTCGAGACCTAGCTCGTCGACAGCGTGAGTAATGACACGGAGAAGCTCGGCGTCAATATTCGCTCTGGTGTCGATTCGTTCAGACTGAGAGGGAGGGGCGGGGTCCGCGGAGCCCGACCAAGCCTCACCCTCAGATGCCGCCACAGAAACTGCGTCATCCAGCTCCTCTGCAGATCCGCCAAAAGAGACGAGTCCAGTCGCTTCGAGAGAGGGGCATTGATCGTTCTTGACGAACAGCACAGGAGAAGTGTCAGATCCTGGTGTGGGCGAGGCACGCGGGGACGGACCCGGTGTGCACTCGCTTGAATCACCGCGCTCGTGGATCATCTGCTCGCGCCGCTTCTTCCTTCGGGGCTCGGTGGGCACCGGAGATGGAAGGTGGGCGGGCTCGCTCTCTGACGTAGCGAGAGCGAGCCTGGATCGGAGCGCTGAGACAGGCATACTTGTCGCAGGAACGACAGCCACCTTTAGTGAGCGCTGCCTCGGCGTGCTCAGGGCCGAGGCAGACAGCACACTGGGTGTGTCTGTCAGACACATCCAGGGGAATCCTGCAGGTCTCACAGACGGGGAGCGGCATTTGCAACAACGCGCTCTGCTCTTTTAGAAAGAAGCGATAAAGGATATGCTCGTCGGATGCCACAGGGAAACGCAATCAGCTGGGACGAAGAAAATGGCAGGCGCTGAAGCAGTTCCGCTGAAGAGGCTGAAGAGGCTGATTCCGATTGGACCGCGCCTTTGCTGATTCGCCATAGGTTTGTGCAGTTGCCGCGGCACAGCCAATCAGTACGCTTTATTCAGCTATAATGTGCTCGCTGTGCAGTTGCACTGCATTTTAAAATACAGGCTTCAATATTCTCGAGAAAAGGAGTTTTCCCATAGCGTTTGCAACGCAGTACGAGAGAACCGTTCTCGTAAGGGAAACAGACATTCCAACACGGAACGCACATTTCAAAGTAAAATAACTGGCTGTAGAAGTGTTTTTCAGAGAAACGAGTATGTGAACTAAGCATATTTCCTAAATATCTGCAAACATATTGTGTTATTTTTACGCTTTAGTAGAGTGAAAAAGTTACATACAGTACGTATATTAAAACAGCTCCAGACTATATTAAAATGTTATTTACACTAAAATATTGTTTATTTTAAGAACCCTTAAAGGTTCATTCTGGAGCCCAAAATGGTTCTTCTATAATGGTATTGCTGTGAAACCCCCTGTTTGGAACACTTATTTAAAGAGTGCACATATTTTTGTAATATTGTATTTGACTCTCTTTCTTTGTTTTTATGTGCATGTTTGAGTTTCTTTGTTAGCATGTGTCCAAACAATTGCAAATATTTATTATACTCACTCTGGTCTATCTAATGACTAAAGATTTAGAAAGCACATGACTACATGGTGGGTCCCCCCAACCCCCTCTCCCTCTCTCTCTCTCTCTCTCTCTCTCTCCCTCTTCCAGTTTGTACTGTGTTGCTCTCGTTCCCTTAATTAACTCCTAATTCTTTGTCTTTATGAAATAAACTAGGAAAGGGCTTTTAAATACATTGGTTACCATGACATTATCTCTGTTCTTTCTCTCTCTTTCCTAATATCTTTAGTAAAGGGTTGTACTCTTCATAATAAATCTGTTTACTTTTCTTGGCTCTTAAATGGTTCAATAGATCCTGTGTTGAGCATGGGGTCAGAGCTATTTTTCTATAACTGAATGATTTTTACAGGAAAGAGTCTGAACAAATCAAATAGTACAGGTACATCATACAGATTGTTTGTGAGTGAGTGCCTTGTGGAGTTAAACCACATGGGAATTCATATCTTTATGCAGTTTATTGGTGTAATTGAAGGTCTGGATAAAGTTTAAGCTCCTTAAAATGACAAATCTCTGGGTTTAAAAGAAAAAGAAAAAGCCTAATACTTTCTTTCACAATGTACTATAACTTAATGCACTGAAAGCCACAAATCATTGAAAAAAAATAGGACCTTGTTCAATAAAGATGGTTCTTTAAAAGTTGTTTAAACGTAGTAACAGTTCTATTTAGAATCATACCAGTCTAAAGAACCCATTTTTTTTCCAAATCTTTTAACTGTCAAAGCCCACCTCATCATTGATTTTCTGAAGCTCAACCATCCTGGTTTCCTACCAGTCATGTCAGCACACATATTTAGAGAACAACTTTAGCTTTAAATCTACAAATAAATGTACATAAATTGACTTAGACAACACTTTTTTTTGTTCAAAAATTAACAAAGATTAAATAATGATGTTTTTGTCTTACCCTGATTCACTGTGGTAAGCCTATTGCAAGTATTTAGATTTAAGACGGGGTAGGACAGTTTTGGCGAGAAATTGTGTACATACATCACTAACCCGTGCGTGTCTCATCATATCTGTAAACAGATGGTATCCATTGTCATCACTTTCCCGCCGAAACACGCCCCTTTACTCTTTGCCTGTAAAAGCTTTATATAAATACAATATAGTTAGGTCTAAATCCGGGTGATCACTTATATCAATGTTATTATTATATATCATCATATCGTCCAGCCCTAAAACTTGTAGTTTTTTGTCAGTGTTTATTTAAAAACATCCAGTTATGCAAAATATATGATGGTAAATATTTAAATGACAAGTTGTCAATACAATATATATAACAATACAATATAGGGTATGATTTTACCCCAAAATTCAGCATACTGACACATAATGATAACTGCAAATCCACGTTTTGCTGCCTGGAGTCCAGTTGTTTCTGTGAATTACAGCAATCCATTTGCTTCTCTGTTCTGTAGCTTTCGGCAGTGTGTAAAAATATACCTCAGATTTCTTGTCAAATCTATTTATACAATCAATCTCAAAGCTCTTTCCCGGTTTTAAATGTGTTTTGTGTGTCTTTCGCGGCATTCATGCTGAAAACCAATGCTGCTGCTCAGTCTTTCTGCCACTCAGTTGGCGTAACTGCAGTCACTTGGCCGATGGTGTCGTCACGCGCATAACCTATATAGAGAAAAAGTTGCTACAGTGTCATGAGTGATCTCCACCCAGGATCTGGTCTACATCAGGACCCAGAGTGATCCCATTGGTTCAAAGAACTTTTAATGAGTACTATTTTTAGCCTGATTACAATTCCTGCAAAATCATGTAATGATTGAAATGCGTTAAAATTACCATTAATGTCTTTTAAATTAAATGTTTCAAATACTAGTATATAGGCTAACCAAAGCTATGTGTAGGTTGGAAAATCAAGCATTTCTCATTCATACTGTTTTAGCTTATGTACTAGCACTATTAATTGAAAGTGATCAAATGTGCAGACATAACCAACCTATCTGCATGGGTTGCTTTGGGAATGATGTAGGCTTACCTATGTGTGTGATGAGGCTGAAGGGGTGGATTCTGGAATCCACTGCTGCTTCAATGTATTATATAATGAGGGATTATAATCAAGGTATTAATCAATATTTCTCCTTCTAAACATCACATGAGTTGAATGACTTCTCTAGGCTTATGAGATTTTACTTTGTTATAGAAGTGTTGTGTTATGTGTAATGCAGAAACAGTGCTTGCTCATTTAGCCCGGCTTCCAGAAATGAATTATGGAGTTCTTTAACATGTGTCAATTCATCCATCTGCTTTTCTAGGGTACTATGACATCTATGGTCACAGGGGTCATTGAAGTATAGTATAGTTTAAGGGACCCTTTCTTTGTTAAAGCCTTACTTTCCAGTTAGACTAAAGTGTCCTCTCCTTTAGAGAAAGAACGTATTATCTTGATGATTTGAGAAGACTCCCCTGTTAGTTAGAGCCTGGCCAAATCCAACCTTGAAAAAGCTGTGTGTCGGTGTGTGTGTTAGTCTTCTCGGTTGCAGGTTAAGGAACCAGTGGCATTATTGGAGATGGACTGACTTGTTTTCTTTGTTGGCGCCTAGCAGGGGCGATTCTAGGATTTTCATTTTAGGGGTGCTCAGCCCCCAATGAGGGTTTGATTTAAAAAAAAAAAAGTTAGTTTATGGTCTAATGTGCATTATTAACTAGTTTCATTCATTCATCCATTAACATGCATATGGCAGGGTTTTATAATCACTGAGGTACCGAATGTGAGGTATTTAGGGGGGTTCGGGGGAGAAAATTTTGATTTCTCTGATCTACATATGTGCATTTTAAGATGTTTTGAAGGCCAAAAAAATTGGATAACAATAGCTTTAAAACCATGTGCGGGCAGCTGTTTATTTTCCACACCTCATCAGCATCACACTCTTTTTCTCTTTGTTTTTATCTTGCTCTGTCTTTTCCCCTCCTAAAGCTGAGCTTTGACTGATATAGGCTTTTCATTTTTGTCTGTCAGTGAAGAAAGTAAACATAGGGTCAACTGATAGGTTGATTCATGAATCATTTTCTCAGACAAAGCTACCAGGAAAGCTAGGTAACTAAGTTTATTAAATTCATTCACAATATGTACACATTCATTATTGATCTAGGCCTAATACATGGCCGTAGACAGGGCTTTATAATCAAAGAGGTCATAAATTTGAGGTTGTTATGGGGTTAAACATTTTTATTTCTCTGATATGTGCATTTCAAGACGTTTGAAGTCCAAAAAAGGATAAGAAATATATTTAAAACCTGCTCTCTCCTCATCTCCATCACTCTGTCTTTTTCTCTCAGTCTCCTGATCTTGCCCTGTCTCTTCCCCTCCTAAAGCTGAACTTTTTTAATTTACTGAAGGCTACAAATTGTATTATATTAATTCTCAACATGTGCACATGCATTATTAATCTTGTGCCTATTGAAACGGCTTTGTTAATGTTTCTTGTCCCCTCACAATGACATAATTACACGTTATAGGCCTATTTTCAGCTCAAAATGGCGAAATTAGACAAGTTTATTCGTTTTCTAATAATTTTTGTCATTCGTTTAACATTTATGACCTAAAAAACTGTCAAATATAAAATGTTTAGTTTAGCTACTTACATCTTCTTAACTCGTCTCGCACTTGACCGTAAACTGAAGCGTCAGTCGTGCTGCTAAAATTCGCGCTCAGCAGCTTCTGTGAACATAAAGCCCGCCTACTTTGATTTGATTGGTCATCTCAAATATTCTGACATTGACGAGAAGTGAAAGACCAATGAGGCTCAGATGAACAAACACACACACACACACGCGCGCCTCTGTTTCTGACCTGCGCTCTGCTTGGCGCTGCTGCGGACTGAAGATGAAGAACATTATTTAACCTTGTCAAAGACAAAAAATGTAAAAAAAAATTTTTTTTAGAATAACAACATTTCTTACTCCAAGTTTTAGGGGTGCTGAGCTCCTTTTTAGGGGTGCTGAAGCACCCCTAAAAAGGGGCTAGCCTCGCCCATGGCGCCTAGACACACAGGGCCCTATTTTAACGATCTGAAACACAAGTATCAAACGCGAAACGCAAGTAACTTTGTGGGCGGATCTCGGGCGCTGTTGATATTTACCAGCGGGATAAATGACTCTAGCGCCTGACGCAAATCTAAAATGGGTTGGTCTGAAGTAGCTTCATTATTCATAGGTGTGGTTTGGGCGTAACGTGCAATAAACCAATCAGAGCATCATCTCACATTCCCTTTAAAAGCAGGCGCGCTTGTTCTATGGCGGATTGCTATTATAACGGCGGATTTGCCAGGCGCACGCCAGGAGCGGTTCAAAGCCGAGGAGACCAAAGTTCTCGTCAGGGCCGTAAAAGACAGAGAAGTGACATTGTATGGGGATGGGAGAAACCCACCCAAATTAGCTTCGGCTAAACAGGCGTATAATAATTTGGGTAAATGTGTAAGCTAGATTTATGACTATTTTTTCACATCTTCATGGACACCACAATGATTTCCCTCGTGTGGAATATTTTTCCTTGTAATTATGTATGGTTTGCAAAAATGGCAACTGCTGCGCCTGTGTAGATGAGATAAGCAAAGTGTATGCACACGCTACATTATGGCCAAGTATGCGCCCTTAAAATAGCATCTGAATAGGTGCTTTAGACTAGGTTTTTCCTGGTGGAATTGTTTTCTGGAACTGAAAAATAGCACCAGGGAACGGTTGCGCTGGAACACGCCTCCTCTTTTCGCTGAACCGCCCCCGGGAATGCAAGTTCATTCCCTAATTTACCGACGTGCGTCTGTGGAGGGAAAAGTCCGCTGTGCGTCGGGTGCAAAATAGGAATGAAACATGCGTCGGTGTACAAAGTCAATTGCTCTGGGTGCAAGATAGGGCTCATAGTCTTGTTACCTTGGAGGACCACTGGTACCTAACTCAGTGTCCTGGTGGCAGCCGTACAGATTATGGAGAGATGCTTCAGTCTATCTATCAGTCGCGTCACTTTATAAACCTAAGGTTAAACCACTGGAAACACATGGATTACTTTAATGATGTCTTTACTTCCTTTGTGGGGCTTGAAAGTAGTAGTTGCGTAGGCTGTCAGTGGAGGGACAGAAAGATTTTGTGTTCCGAAGATGAACGAAAGTCTTACGGGTGTGGAACAACATGAAGGTGAGTAATTAATGACAAAATGTTCATTTTTGGGTGAACTAACCCTTTAAGTTGAAATATTTAATCGGTGTAACCCATGGCAAAATTTGCACATAAATATATTTCAGAATATGCTAAAAAAGGTCAAAGAATTGCTAATATAGATTTTAAAATATATTTACATTAATATATATTTTCTTTTTATATTTATATTATTTTCTAACTTTTTCTTTTCACCACTTTAAGTAAATTGTGTAATATATTTAGACATTTAAAGGTTTAAATGAAATATTTTTTTTTCAAATTTGAATAAATTTCCTTTATCTGTACTATTTGCAACATATATCATATACTTTATTCATTTATTATTTTAAATCAAATAAATATATTTTTTTATTAAAATAAATATATTTTGTGGGAAATTATATACAAACAGAGAAATTAAGTGTTTTAACATAAGTAAAGGCCTGTTTCTTCTTTAGCTGTTATCTGCCCTGTTTATTGTTCCCTTTTGCCTCAGGAAAAAAATAACAAAAAACATTCTGATTCTGGTGAGAGCTCTGTTCCTGCTTTTATTAAACCTGATAAGGAGAACGTCTTGGTTACGTATGTAACCCTCGTTCCCTGAGTAGGGAACGGAGACGTTACGTCGGATGACGACGAATGGGGTTTCGCTTAGAAAGCCTATCACCTTCGAGTATATAAAACGAGCCAATGGCAATGAAATGCCATGGGTCTGCGGAATTTGCATAGCGTAACTCCGCCCTACCCTGGGGGTATAAGGAAGTGCGCTAGCAACATGCAGATATGTCTTCGCTGAGGAGCCGAGACTGAACTCAGGCATTCCAGCGGTACAGCGTAAGTGGCAGGGAGACATAACGTCTCCGTTCCCTACTCAGGGAACGAGGGTTACATACGTAACCGAGACGTTCCCTTTCGTAGTCACTCCGAGTTACGTCGGATGACGACGAATGGGGTTCCCAGTGTAATCACGCCACCTCTCGACTGTCTTCCAGTGCCCTGCGTAAGTCTGAGCTCCCTGTCGTGAGACTGGCACTGACGAAGGACTCCTACTTAACACAGGAATACCAAGGTACACTGGGAAGCATATCTCAGTGGAAATATGCAATCATGCCCAACCCGAAGGGGGGGACTTAGAATACACATATGACCCCGAAGGGCTACATATGGAGAATCACTGGGGTGTCCAGCCGCAGGTGGAATATTTCAACCCCAGGGGTGGCAAGGTGGCTTGCCGAGGGAAAGACACATGCTCGGAGAGGCTTACAGTGGAAATACACATGTGGGGGTCGCCCAGAGGGGGAACCATGCACATGGAGGCACCTAGCCAAGCGCGAAAGCTGCCGGTGGCATAACTCTGGCGTTGACGTCGACAGTGCTGGAGGAGACTCAGGGCTTATTAGGCTCACCTGAGGAGAATATCGCACGTATCCCGTCCGTGGAGAGGAATGGCGAGCAAGCGAAGACACCTGAGCAGAATCTAGTACCGGCTAGTTGAAGCGAGTACATGAGAAGAAACTGGCTCTACTCGGAGATTGTAAAATCTCGCAAATGTGTTGGGTGTCGCCCAGCCTGCAGCTCTACAAATGTCTGTTAGCGAGGCGCCATGCGCTAAAGCCCAAGAGGATGCCACACTCCGAGTGGAGTGGGCCGTCACACCAAGGGGGCATGGTCGGCCTTGCTGCTGGTAAGCCAAAGCAATGGCGTCCACTATCCAGTGAGACAACCTTTGCTTGGAGAGAGCCTTTCCCTTCAGCTTCCCACCATGACAGACAAAGAGCTGGTCTGAGGTCCTGAAACACTGCGTTCTGTCAACGTAAGCACGGAGGGCGCGTACTGGACAGAGCAGTGCCAAGGCTGGGTCTGCCTCCTCCAAGGGCAGCGCTTGCAGGTTCACCACCTGGTCTCGAAAGGGTGTGGTGGGAACCTTGGGCACATATCCAGGCCGGGGTCTCAGGATCACGTGAGAGTTAGCCGGTCCGAATTCCAGGCACGCTTCGTCAACCGAAAATGCCTGCAGGTCCCCTACCCTCTTGATGGAGGCCAATGCAACCAGGAGCGCTGTCTTCATTGACAGGAACTTAAGCTCCACTGATTGCAGAGGCTCAAAGGGAGCACTCTGCAGGGCAGTTAAAACCACTGAGAGGTCCCAAGAGGGTACGAGGGGAGGACGAGGAGGATTCAGTCTCCTCGCTCCCCTCAGGAACCTGACGATCAGGTCGTCCTTTCCCAAGGACTTACCATCGACTGCGTCGTGATGTGCGGCAATGGCGGCAACATACACTTTCAGGGTGGAGGGAGACAGCCTTCGCTCCAACCCTTCTTGCAGGAAGGAAAGCACGACACTGATGGGGCATTTCGTGGGTTCTAGATGTTTAGAAGAACACCAGTTGACGAAGAGGTTCCACTTCAATGCATAGGCATGTCTCGTGGACGATGCTCTAGCGGAAGTGATGGTAGCCACCACCGCTGGTGGTAGGGTACTCAAACCTACCTCGTCCCGTCCAGGAGCCACACGTGGAGGTTCCAAAGATCGGGACGAGGGTGCCATAAGGTGCCCCGTCCCTGAGAAAGCAGGTCCTTCCTCAGAGGAATTGGCCAGGGAGGTGCTGTCGCGAGGAGTACTAGTTCTGGGAACCAGGTGCGGTTGTGCCAATACGGGGCAACCAATATTACCTGCTCCTCGTCCTCCCTGATCTTGCGCAAAGTCTGCGCAAGAAGGCTCACTGGGGGAAACGCATACTTGCGGAGGCCCCGCGGCCAGCTGTGCGCCAGTGCATCCGTGCCGAGCGTGCCCTCGGTCAGGGAATAAAACAGGTCGCAGTGGGACGAGTCGTGGGAGGCAAACAGATCTACCTGTGCGTCCCCGAACTGATCCCAAATCAGCTGGACCGACTGGGGATGGAGTCTCCATTCTCCAGCGAGAGGCCGAACCCGAGACAGCTCGTCGGCCGCCTGGTTCAGATCTCCCGGGATATAAATGGCTCGAAGCGACCTCAGATGCTTCCTCCACGACGCGACCCGGAAGCAGCTGGCTGCTGGGGCCGATCGGGAGGGGCGGGAGCCGCAGGAGGGCGCCCTCGGCGGCGAGCAGGCTGAGGCACCTTTGCCGATGACTGAGCTGCCGAAGCAGCGGGCCGCCGGGGCAGGACATGTTTTAAAGCCTCAGTCTGCTTCTGGGCAGTCGAGAACTGCTGGGCAAAGTCCTCGACTGCACCGCTGAAGAGGCCAGCCTGGAATATGGGGGTGTCGAGGAACCGGGTCCGCTCGGCCTCCCGCATATCTAGCTCGTGGAGCTCGTAGATCGGGGTGCGGGTGAGGGGACTCTACCACGAAGGTCATTGAGTCTCGACCGCAACCGTGCGATGGGCATGTTCCCGCAATGGGAACATGATTCATCCACAAACGCTGCCTTAGCGTGCTCAACACCCAGACACACAAGACAGCGATTGTGCCCATCAGAGTCAGAAATGAAAAGACCGCAACCAGAAGTGCACGGGTGAGGCATCTTTAAAAAGACGTGCCGCGTGCAATGCTCTTTTGTGAAAGGAGATTTCTCCGCAAGTGTCGAAGCGACCAGGGAGATGAAACACACAAACTCTGGCAAATCACTGCACAGATAAGCAGGGAATGTGCACTCGCTGGAACTCGCTGTCACACCAACACTTGGAGAGAGGCTCGTCTCGAAGAGAATGAAGAGATTAACTCAGTATTGGCTGTGGAGTGAAGAATCAACTTGGCTCCGAAGCGAAAACATATCTGCATGTTGCTAGCGCACTTCCTTATATACCCCCAGGGTAGGGCGGAGTTACGCTATGCAAATTCCGCAGACCCATGGCATTTCATTGCCATTGGCTCGTTTTATTTTCTCGAAGGTGATAGGCTTTCTAAGCGAAACCCCATTCGTCGTCATCCGACGTAACTCGGAGTGACTACGAAAGGGAACTATTTACTACTGCTTGTGAAGACAGGGGTCAGATGAAGCAAACAGTCTCTGCAAACCTGTTACACAGAGACTACAGAGCATGGGTAAGTGTGTGTGTGTGTGTGTGTGTGTGTGTGCGGCGTGCGTGTGTGCGTGTGTGTGTGTGTGTGTGTGTGTGTGTGTGCGTGTGCGTGTGTGTTGGGGGATTTGTATTGATCCTCTGACATTACTCCCAAATGTTGCATTGATCAGCCATCTGATTGAAGTTCTCTCCATGCAGTGCAGCACACATACTAATGACCGAGTCACGTTGCTCACCAACACACATTTAAACAAAGAACAAGATGCAATGAGGGAGTGCATTATTCTATTCTTTTAGATTATTTTGGATTTGACATAATCCAAATTTTTTCTTACATTGTGGTGTTCTCTGTGATCAATCTCACAGATGTTTTTTTTTTTTTGGTACTCACACATATAAGGATTGAATTCGATCAATAAATCAAAACATTTGCTACTGAAAAATTAATTTGTCTAAATTATCCCCATTTTAATTCCCTCACAAAAATGAATTTAGTAATATCAAAAAACTGCAAACATTTCAAGAGCAACTGACATGGACAAAGAACTAAAACATCAGTTTCTGCCTAAACCTAATACATACAAAACTTTCTACTCTCACACAAATCCGGTTCAAAACTAGTTTTCTTTTCAAGGATTGGTGTTTTGGTAATGTGTTTTCTGCTTGTCATGTGCAAATAAGCATTGTTTCACTGGAAAAACAAAAGCATGCATTACGTTTGAAGTCCCAAATAAGATTTATTAATTAAGTTTTGATTTGTTTAATTTCTTTGCACATTAGTTTTTATTCTCCAATGGAAAATATAATTTAATATATAATTTAATAAGATTTATTTCCAAATAGCATATATTTAAAGTATAAAAGTAGGCCTATATTTAAATATCTATATTTATAAATATATAAATATAAATATATTTAAAGTTTATATTTTCTGAACATACTATTTAGCTTAGTTCTTATTTTCATCCCAGATGGACACATTTTGTTGAATCTGATTTAGAGAGCAAACTATCTGACCAAAAAAAAACAAAAAACAAAAAAAACTGTAATGTCTCGAAACCATTAGCCTAATAATCAGTCTATTAGGACACATGAATTATGGTAACAGTTGCAACGGCTGTTTATTTAAATCACTGGGGCACATTTTTTACAGTGACGGTTGAATAGTCTTTTATAAGTGTCAGCTGTGTATTATAAAGAGTAAAAGCATTCTGTTGTAGTGTAGCCTACTGAATGGCAGTGACTGGTGAATTTTTTTTCTTGACTCATTAACCCCCCCTGTTGGCAAATATGCCGTACACCTGAAAGGACGCTTTATTACGTTCAACTGAAAGGAGGACGCTTTAACTAGTATTATGAATTGAGTAGTATTATTATTTGTATTATTAATTCAAAGCTTATTTTAAACTGAAGTTTTTTCATTAAGATATATTAATTTGAACATCACATAGGACAATATTAATAAATTTGGTAGGTGTTTTGAATGTGTATCATGGTGTAATGGTATAATTTCATTTGTAATTGCATTTACAATCTTAGAAGATTGTAACACAACATACAATCATTTTACACAATGATTTTTGCACAAACATTTACCAGGTCACTAAGATAAGAATCGTGCTGTAGGCCTTCCGAGTAAATGGCAGAAAAATAATACAAGAAACCTTTAACATTTGTGAATCCATTGTTGATATGGTTGAACTGCTTGATTAGAGCACTAGTTTAGGGCCTAAAAGTTATGGAAAAACGTTAATATTGGCCTATGGGTGAACAACACATGCTGTGTAATATAGTCAAACCATCATGTAATATATACCTGTACCAGTACCTGACTTATTAGGCTTATTCATTTAAATATTCCAGGAGAGAGAACAGGGTAGGGTGTTTATGATCCACATTTTAGCCATATTTCTTTTTAAACATATAGTCCAACAGAGGGCAGCATGCATCAGTTGAAGCTAGTGTTTCAAGATCAAAGGCTTTGTTCAGGACACTGTATTTCATTAACTTTGTACTGTACTTATTTGAAGTCTACTTTAAAAGAAATGGTTTCGAGACATTACAGTTTTTTTATTTTTTATTTTTATTTTGGTCAGATAGTTTGCTCTCTAAATCAGATTCAACAAAATGTGTCCATCTGGGATGAAAATAAGAACTAAGCTAAATAGTATGCTCAGAAAATATAAACTCTTTCATATTTAAATATAGGCCTACTTTTATACTTTAAATATATGCTATTTGGAAATAAAGCTTATTAAATTATATATTAAATTATATTTTCCATTGGAGAATAAAAACTAATGTGCAAAGAAATTAAACAAATCAAAACTTATTTAATAAATCTTATTTGGGACTTCAAACGTAATGCATGCTTTTGTTTTTCCAGTGATTTTGAAACAATGCTTATTTGCACATGACAAGCAGAAAACACATTACCAAAACACCAATCCTTGAAAAGAAAACTAGTTTTGAACCGGATTTGTGTGAGAGTAGAAAGTTTTCTTTCTTCTTAACTGTCTTTACGAGAACACAGTATCAAAAACCACATCGTCCCCCTCCTACACAATCCACGGATACCGTGTTCTCTATCTTCCTCCCACAAAGGTCATCAGAGACGAAGAAAAACACAGGTATTCTGAATAGTAAACAATGAGTTCGGCAGGATCATTTCAACAGTGTGAGCATGTGTTCAGGCCAATGCCCTTCACGCTAATATACAATGTCTGTGTTAATCTCTGAAATTGTATTTAACAATGAAATAAATGAAAGTCAGATGAATCATATGCAGCGTTATTCATTCTCATTGAGGCTTCTTTGAATATAAAACAACTATCCAGGACTGGGTCCCTTTATTGTTATTTTTCAATAACATAACATTTAACATTTAATAACATTTATTATTATTCTCATTCAAACTTTCAGAATTGTGCAGTATGCAAAAATGTGAGTAGGTTTGTACAGTTTTTGCAAAAGAAAATCAACATTCTGGTTGATTTAGTTTAGCTTGAAGCTCATAATTACATAAAAAGATAAAAAGTCTAGTAAACGCTATGTATTTACCACCTGAGACCAGGTTAAGAGCAAAGTGGCTCTGCAACTGATTCTGCAACTGCCGCCTGTTAATAACAGCCTAACTGATCAAACATGTTGAGTATTCAATGAAAGTTCTGCATTTAATGTGTAGATTAGTTGACATCAAGTAAATAAAGACCACAGGAAATGTGAAATGTGAACATGGCTGTTGATATGGTTTATACGCCCACATGCGTCAAAGAAAACATTCTTGTTTGGCGGTGTGAATTCCCTGTCACTGATATAAAACTGCTTTGTCCACACTTTTATGTTTTGTACTTTTTCCCTTTTCTCGATATTGTCTGATATTGTGTTTTTCTCTTAGCCGTAACACAGCACCCTGCTGACTACAGTGCAAAATACAACTCAAGTTATGAGAGGAAAACAAATGATCAACAAATGATGATGTTTATCATTTTGTTTGTGTGTGTGTGTGTGTGTGTATATATATTTATTTATCCTTAATTTTCCTGTTAGATATAGTTTCGTGTACATATATATATATATTTGATATAATGTACAATATATCAAATATAAAAAAATCTCTCGTATGAGACAGTGCTCCTCCTGAATGTACTTCAACATTAAACTTCATGCCACTTTAGAAGACTTCAGTGACTCAAACAAAAAAGTCCTCTTAGGATAATGAGGTAAACAAACACTCCACGCCGTTGAGTAATCTGGTTAAGTATTTTTGCTGATGACTTGTGTCATAACACTTTTCCTGTGTTGCATTAAATTAGCTATTGAGGACTGAAGTTTGCACTGTGCATTATTGTTTGTGTGAGTGTGATGACAGATTAAAGTTAGTTTTATATGTGTGTGTGTGTGTGTGTGTGTGTGTGTGTGTGTGTGTGTGTGTGTGTGTGTGTGTGTGTGTGTGTGTGTGTGTGTGTGTGTGTGGATGTTAAGGCATATTTTATTTACATAAATTATAATGTCATCACTCTAATTTAAAGATTAGGAAAATAATAAGCTATCTCTGTCTGTGGTAACAAAACTGTGTACATGAGTATTGAAATGAAATTCTTTAACAAAACACAAATCTTAAAGAATATATGCTGGCATATAGTTGGGTATAAATGTCTGACACCACATTGATAATCTGGGGTTTAAAATGAATTTAAATGTGGAAATAAACTGATTTCTAATTTTTTTGAGAATATTAAAACAATTAACTTTGTTATGTAAATATTAAATATTTAATTTCTGCAATATTTAGATGACAAATGTGTGACATAGGACATGTTCCTCTAAATAAATAGCCAAATGTTCTGGTTTTCAGTGATGCACAACATGCTCTTTGGTCCAGCTCACATGATCATCACGTTTTCCATAAACTTGTGCAGTTCATGCAGCTTGAGTTCTGCTGTCATTAAAGCAAGGGAGAACAAATATTGAAAAATTCTCTGAAATTTAATTTTGACTCAATTTGTAATACTGATATTATAATTTGTAATGTTTTTTCTTATTATTATTATTAAATTAGAAAATGCTATCCAGAGTTATTTGTAAACCAGACTGAAGAGCAAAGATATATGGTTTATATAAAGGGGACCTATGCCCCTTTTTACAAGACGTAATATAAGTCCCAGGTGTCCCCAGAATGTGTCTGTGAAGTTTCAGATTAAAATACCCCACAGATCATTTTTGAGTGGAAGGAAAAACATGCTGTTTTCGTGCATGTATCTTTAAAGTCGACATTAAATCAAAATTGGCCCTATTTACTTTGTTAGCGCATATTACGAGTCTTGTGGTGAACAATTAATCCGTGCAAGTTAATACACCGAAAAAAATAGTTTGCCGTGGTAATCTTTAATCAAAATCTGAAAAGTTACTTCCGGTCTGGAATGGCGTTCCTTTTCTGATGACGTCAGTTTGACGGCTTGGGTTGAAAACGCTTAACCACTCCCCTCAAACCGTTAGTCTGCTGAGCAGAGATGGAGAGGAGGAGCGCTAAAGTAAAACCCTGCCCTCTGTTCAATATTCCATTTCACTTGGAAATATGTCACAACACTGGAGAAAAGTTGTTTGCAACTTTCGGTTCACGGGGAAATAAGCTGCTGGTCACCACCCAGCTTTCCAGAAGAGGGTGGAGCCTGTACCGCTTTGTGTCTGGCATACTCTGCCAAAAACTAAAACATCCATTTGATTTTGATTATTTTTTATCATCATGAAAGTTTTTATTATCTGCATACGTTTTTAAGCCATATAAGTCTAAACTTCTGATATATGGTTTTCAGTGCGCACACATCCGAAGCACGTGCACAGAAAGCTGACTGTCAGATAGCGCGTCCCGTGAGTATTAAACTAAGTGCATGTGTATATTAGATTTGTATTAAAGTGAAAGTACCTACTGCTATATATGCTTATAATATGAATCAAACCATGAAAAAAAAAAAAAAAAAAAAAAAACAGAAAATAATTCACTGCTCTTGCTAACTTTTGTAGCTTTAATAAGATTTATATTTCTTAGGCTACTTGAATGCTGCTGTTAATTGTTCTGGCGAGGAGATAAACATGGCTAACTGTGTACAACTCACTCAGGTGAGGAGCAAAGCTGGCAGAGTCCATCAGCAGTCGTGGGCAGGGCCTGTGCAATGTGAGGTCACACTGCTAGAATCTGCAAACAGCTTGTTCTGAGACACTGCTTATGATTTATGGGGATTAAAAAAAGGAGTGGGTGGATTTTTACCTAATGGTAAAAATCCACCCACTCTTTTTTTAATAGGGTGGTTGTGTACACACACTGCCGGCACACATTTATATTCAAAATGAATAGAATACATACAATGGAATACAACAATCTGAGACCATGAAAATTTGGAATTCAAAATCTAATATAAACCTGGCAAAAACAAAGTTATAAAATTTAGAAATTATGTAAATGATGAAACTTTATGGTGTAAAATAAGTATATAAGTATATAAATATTATAATATAATTTATATGAATTATTAAATATAACAATATGTTACATTTTATTCCGTTATATTCAATATTAGAATTTATATTAATGTCATGTGTATAGTTTATTGCTTTCACAATAAAATGCACTGAAACACGTGGTCTTTGAAAGAGGACGGGTGATTCAACTGCAGCCGTCACAGAAACTACAAGACCCATAAGCCCACTAAGTTTGTGTATGTGTGTGCGTGAGTGAGAGATTGAGTGCTTGTATATGCGCGTGTGCGCGCGCTTGTGTTGTCTGCCGACTCGCCTGACGTCACCGCTGGAACTGCCCTGTCACGCGCTGTTAGTAAAAGTTGGGATAGGAGCTCGAGCCTCGAAACGGAGAGCAGAAGCGAATTTACGGACGAACTCGACCAACGGTCGCGCTGACGCACAACGCTCACCCCCCTTCACGCCACGGGCAAAAAGTTGAAGCCGCTGCGAGTTCGCTGAATCTCCGCAGAAGGTCGAGCTGTTTGGATTATTCTGAGGGAGAAGCAATGACATTTTCTGCACGGACTTAGAGAAATACAGCACGGAGGAAAAGTTAAAAAGTTTTGCCTTCAATATTTGTCAATGTAGTGAGTTTATTAAAGAGTCGGCGTACATAGACGGGGTGAGCCCGAGCTGTCAAACCCGATGACTACTGCAAACTGCCCCGGGAATGAAGAGCTGGACTTCAGACTGATCTTCGGGGAGGACGGGCAGCAGCCGCCGTTAGGCCCCGTAGGTCAGTACCTTTTCTTCGGGATACTCTCTCTCACACTGCTTCAGTATAGATTAGCTCATGAATCATGCATCGAAAAAGTGAGGAGGTCGATTGCACATTGAAAACACGCTATCAAAAGCAGCGGAGCCGCGCCGTTAGAACGACAGCACTCGCCGGCTTTTCGCTTTACACCAGCAGCTGCAGTTTTGTTTAGTTTTTTGTGTGGTTGTAAATTCAGCCAATGAAAACGAGAAGCGGCAAGTTTAGGCGGGTGAATGAACTAAAATATAACCAACAAGCACCTGTATAGTCTTTCCTGAAGACTTTAAGCCGGTCAAAAAACAAAAAAAAACAAAAAAAAAACTAGTTAGCCGACTACCTAGACAGCCTTTTTGGGACAACATAGGCGCGTTGAGGTGATTTGAGACAGAGCCACCACGAATCTGACAGCTGCTGCACAGTGAAATGCTATAAAAGTTTCTGTTATCACTTGCTCCTGCCTTCAGTTAGAGCACATGGAAAAAGTTTCAACCCATAAGTTTCCACTAATACTGAACTTACACTGTTCCATCTCTCCATATTTACATCAATACAAACAGTATCTAGTTCTGTCACCGACTTTGCAGGTGATACAAATTTATTAAAATAAATGATTATATAAATGAGTCCCCATCACAGTTCAGTTCAGGGAGATGTATCTGTTTTTCCTTTTCCAGAATATGAACATATTTTGTGTGTAGTCCATCTGATGTCAGTTATTGTGTTCATCCCTAAAGTCATAAAACTGCTCAGTTTGATATTGCCTACTCTTTGTTGAAGTATTCTTGCTTTTGTCATTAACATAATCTACATAGCTATTCAAATATTGCATTAAGCAATATTACATGCCAATCACATTATAAGATTAAAACTAAGTGTTGCTGTAATAAATGTGAATATTTTCCTTGAAGGATAGTTAGGCTATTATGCTTTTGCATTATCGAAGTTTTAAGAGTTGTTAAATATCTCAGCAAGTGTTTTCACTTAATGTGGAAATTTAATTGATACCGGGGTTTTGATTATTTGATAATCACTTTTTTTTGTTCCTGCCCTCATTATTTTGTATAATAATAATAATGTATAATCAGCAATGCAGATTGTCTCTAGTTTGCTACCAACAGACATGACATATGTGTGTCTGTTTGTGTAATTGCCTAATGAAAAAAAGTGTGTGAGAAGCAGCAACCCTATCAGCCTCTGTCAGTGTGCTCGAGTGTGTCGTGAAGGAAAAAGATTTGGGTATAGTGAAAGCAGAATGCCTGTGTGTGGGTGGACCCCTGTGTCTGTTTTTTTTTGTTTTGTTTTTAAAGTATTGCATGATGATCAGTAAATTGCATATGGATATTTCATACATTGCCAAGGCAAAAGAGGACTGAGCATTTTATCGTATTTTAAAAGAGCAATCACCATGTTTTGTTATTAGGTAAAATACTGCATTATTGTGGTGTGAACAGTAACTTTGCTACTTCAAAAACTACAGGAATCAGTGGAAACATCACTGTTGTGCTTTTGTTAATGCACAGAGATTTTACCTCACACACGACCGCCTGATGGTCTGTATGGAAATTGACAGAAGAAAAGAGAAAACCTTTCATTTGAGACAGAAGTTGGGAGGATGTATTTGGACTAAATGTTGGAAATAAGGGGGTTTAAGTTAGTTGCTCTGTATAATTTGGCCCGTATGTAGGATTTGTAAATTAGAATTGGTAGCAAACTGTGTTTATTTTTTTTCTGCTACCATATAGTCCAACTTTATCCCTAAGAAGTATGGAGGATTAAGAAGTATTTCAGACTACCCCCCCCCCCCCCCCCCCATATCTGTGTATCTATATGCACTCAGTGTCATATCTGAATAACACTTTTAAAACGCTTCTTTTTTAATTTTTTATAAAAATATAATAGTTTTAAGTTGTTGAACAGGTTTTATCCCAAGGTAGGTGTCCACTCATGCAAGGAGTCATCAGGATTTTAATGTAGCTAGAGGACAGGGCTGTTGTTACTATACACAGTCACTCATCTGTGTTTTCTGCTCTAGTTGTTTTTAGACAAAAATAACTGAATTGTTTAGTCTTGTATTTGTTATTAAGCTGAGACAGTTGAATTAGGTCAGGTCTCTCTTTGTAAGATGTCACAATATAATCACATCCTATTAAATTTTGATGACTATTTTTGTATTTATTTTTTGGCTGCCATGTTTTTTTTTAATCATCAACTCATTTTATTGACCAAAAATCGTAACTCTGAAACTTTATTAAACAGAATTGAGAACTTTCCAAGCATGACATTATGGCCACTTGAAGGTGAAATGCTGATAATTGTAGGCATTCGCATTTTTATAGATTCACAGCAAGCTGTAATTTCTGCCGATTTATTTTAAAAATAAAAATGTTAAAGCCAAGGTTTATGAATTTTAGCATGCCCATTTTCAAGCTTAATTACTGTAATTCACCTAAACACAATAGTTATACAGTTAGAGGAGAAAAAAATATAAATTAATGTAAAATGACTTAAACAACAAAGATGATAACACATCTGCGTATGAGTGATGTAACGGGAGTGCTGACATTCAGGCAGTGGGTGTAGCGTTAGAGACCGTTTAAGTGCACATGTACTGTATGCTCTCAGTCTCACTCAAAATCAGTCACACATAAACGCTAGTCTCTAACAAATCTGATTTGTTGTTGGTTGTTGTGATAATTGCAGTAACAGCAATGCATCAACATATTTGTCAGAATCAACCATTCAACCCTGTTGAGAAAACTGGTACAAAATATTTAATGACCAACATGTAATCCCAAAATATTTTAATTTAGACTGTATCTGCCACCTTGTTACCCGTTCTGTCACATTTTTTCCTTTTTGTTCCGCATGTAATCGATTTTGTCTATTTAATTTATAAATGGAAAAAATATGCAATTTTCTTCTGGAAACAAACTTTGTTGCATTATTTTCCTGTTATCTCTGTAAAGCTGCTTTGAAACAATCTGTATTGTAAAAAGCGCTATATAAATAAATGTGACTTGGCCTGACCTGACTATTATATTTATGTAATTTTTTTTGTTAAAAATAATCAGACAATTTAGTCAAATACAGTTCCAAAATTTTGTTAACAGGGTTAATCAAACTAAATAAAACTAGTTCTGTTAGTTCTCAGTGTTGTTTAGTCCAAAGTGAAATATCACAGGACTGTCTGCTCGTTTGGTTAATCTGTGAATATTTGCATAGTGGCCATCGTCACCTTGAATGACCCACCCCAGATGAATTTGAGTACATGAGGCAACTTTTAATTTGAACTTTTCTGTGCAGTTTTTCCAAACATAACCGGATGTGACTTGGTAATACATTTATTATTGTGAGCAGAAAAGTAGAAACAATTTAAATTGAATATTAAATTATGTAATTGTTATTTATTTAATTGTTATTTATTTGTTATTAATTATTATAAGTCACATATTTTTTTTAAACAATTAAGTTTCATTGTAATAAAAAAATAAAAGATTTTGACTAAATGAACACCTTTTTCTTTTTCAACAATTTCATATCATGTTACTGAATCCAAACCACAATTTCTTGATCAGGCTCCAGACTTGCGACCAAATGGTTGCATTTTGCGACTTTTTTCTTGTACATTGCAAGTACATTTTGTTAGATGTCGCACTGATAAGAGCTGCCATTTCTGTTGCATATGAAAAATAAACAAATGAAACCACGCTTCTCATTTGAGCTGCGCTGCTCGGACCTTTTATCAGCTATAGGATTAATAACAGACAGTGCAGCGCAATCTCAGAACAGGTAGGCTACTCCGAACACAGCACTGGGAGATTCAGTGAGAAAGCGTTTGAATATGCCGCAGTATTAGCCTAATAATCAACTAATTGATCGGATCAGCTGCTGAGAAGGGTGCGGTATCATTATACATTACGAGAGCGGCCTCTAGAGGCAAAATAAAAAACACCACTGATGCTTCGTGGTGTTTGTTTTGACACATAAGGCTGCACGCTGCACAGAGCGGGACACTTCAGATACGGATTTAAAACATAGACAACGAAACAGTATATACTGCATGTTTATATATTATTATAAATAATACATTTTGTTGACTAGATGCTGCATTAGTAGAGAACAGCAGTATGTTTGCCATCGAGGCTGAGAGGATGCTAACATTAGTAGCCTACCTCAAGCTGTTAAAATAATGTGACAAAAACATAATTTCAATGCTATGGCCTTTGTGTAGATATTTAAAGATGAAAATCTTTAAGCATGACTATTTGGATTTATATGAAATGCTAACAGTACAATAAGAGTCCATTTGTAACATTTACTAACTAAGGTTAATAAAAGTATTGTTCATTGTTAATTTCAACATTTAGGCTACTAATACATTTTTACATTTTATAGTTGCAACATTAGTTAATACACTATGAACTAATATAATAATATATTAATATATTACTAATAATAAATTAATATCTATATTTAAAAAGTATAGTACATTTTCATGGTTCAATGCTGTTTAAAAAAAAAAATTAAGTTCAACACTATTTAATGGGTTATGTTTGTTTCCATTCAGTATCCATTTTAAAGACTATGGGTTGATTAATCGGTTATTGTCCAGCATGGTCCAATCGAATTATCGGTAAAATCTGTAAAAAAAACTCTAATAACATCACTGCGAGATCTAGTGAGAAGCATTCAAACTTGCCACAGAATTCTCTTGTTATAAACTAGGGATGCAAATTATCGATTAATTCATTAATCATTAATTGATTGACCTTATCGATCGATTAACTGATAAGCGGCTATTTTCCTGAGAATGTAAATTTCTCACGGTATCAATAGTGTCTAACATAAAAAGCAAAATATTGCTTATAGGCTACTGAATAAAAATGCATGTTATATTGCTCAATTGATGTTTTATTGTAGCAGTTGCGATATGGTACAGATAATGGCATTTATGTAGTTTAACAAAATAAATTATCTACAGAAAATTAAAATACATAAAAAATAATTGTGCACTGGCTCACCTGTTGCTTGTGAAACATTAAGCAACATAACATAAATTTTAAATAAAAATCTACATGGGTAGGCTTAGCCTACAATATTAAGCCTACATATAATAATCTATCTGGTAAACTACTTGAATGAAAAACTTGAAACATTAGCAGCAGCAGCACTTATAATCCCCCTTGGTCTGAGAAAGGTAACAGTAAGATTACTAGACCTGGAAACTTCAAATATAGAACTGAACACAACTTAAATCATCCCTGAGGAAGGTGACAGTAAAATTAGAGGGCGTCCCTCGTTTACACTGTCAGTGAAATGTGACCAAACTCCGTCTTCCATTTTTTTGCTCACATGTGACACAGATCCGATGTGTTCTATGACAGTGTAAACAGGAAGAAAACGCATGCATTCGGATATATCGAGATCGGTTTCAGGCCTCATTCATATGTGGAAATAAATCGGATATGTGCCAATGCGACTGTCATGTAAACAAGCAGGTCAGATTTTCTGAGGCATTAGGCAACGTCTCCGCGGTTTAATGATGAGAGAAACCCACGCGCATCTGCAAAGGGACGGATGGCCAGACGAAACGTTGTGTCGTCGTAGGAGAGGAATGTGGACAAACGTTGACACAACATGTTGTACACAACAAAATTTCGGTCCCACTGCTCCTCGTTAAACCCAATATTTAAAGCCAGTATGCTCCCACCAGTCCTGAGATCTCTCTCACACACAATAACTGAAGCATGTGCGCAATGGTGGCACTTTTCGTCCTCCTTCGCCTCAAATTTGAAATGCTCCCACACTCCACTCCGTTTTGACCGCCTGATGTTTGGTTTCTTTTTTGCCGCCTCAGGTTTGTGTCGGGTCTCTCGCCGCCAGCGAGAATCTCGTGTCACGTTCGCAATGTTCAATTAGCCGACAATTAATTTAATTTAATCTAGTAAATTCTTGTCGACAATTAATCGATAATCGATTAACCGTTTACATCCCTATTATAAACCATTTCAGATCAAAGAGCGCTGACGTGGAAACCAGGAGAATCATTGTGCCATGAACGAACATTCACCGTTGATTTAATGTAGTAACACTGTAATCATGGTATTTTGGCAGAAATAGTCAAATGTTTGAATTCCTTTCAGGGTTCGTACAACCCTTTGAGAGCACTTCCCAAATTCAAGCACTTTTCAAGGTCTTTTAAGTGCTTCATACAGCACTTCAAAGCTCTAAATATTATCCAATTTAAATGTTATTTTTAATGTGATGACCCCCCCAAAAAAAAAAAATTACATTTCCCTATAAAAATTAGGTTTTTACTGTTGTTAATAAAAGTAACTTTTTTTTCAAGCTCAGTGCTTTACTGTCAAATGTACATTTCCAAAAATTAAACATAGTATTATCAGTTACTATTAGTCCCTTATTAATGCAAAACAATGATTAAATTACCTCTATAATAAAAATCCCCCCACACCCCAGTGCTACCAAATCAGGTGCTGGTGCCACCATCTGTAGAACTTGGTTCTTATGTTAGCCCATTAAACCAAAGGTTAGTCTGGAGCCCTGTTGATGTTTGGTGAATCTCTAGTTTGGAGATTATAAAATATCAGAACACAAACCATCATATTTACTGTCTCACTTGCTACTATTATATTATGCTATCTCAAATTTTTAGTCTCAAAAATCTAAATTATTTTATGCCCTCAGAATGAAGGCTTTGTCCCTTGTTTCTAAGACGTGCAGTAAAAGTGGCCTCTTCCATTGTAGAGGTGGCAGTAGTAGGGCAGAAGGTGCTCTCTCAGGGCTGGGTAAAGTCAGATAGTGTGGAGCTGTCTGGCGTAGTGCCCAGGCACAGCATGTGGTCTTCAGATGGCAGTGGAATTCAAGGGGAGGGGCACGAGACCCTCCTGCCTAGACAGAAACAGAAAAGGGGGTTGAGTCTTTCTCTGTCTCTTCATCTTTTCCATTAGTAGTTGGCCCAAAATGCCACATGTAAGTGTGTGTGTTTTCTTTTCTTTTATGATAGACCTTTATATCTTCTTATGGTCTTCAGGCTCTGAAAAACCAGGTTGACAGAGTGCATGAGTACCAGTCTAGAGGTATTTTTAGGAGTGGGTAGTTAAATGTCGGTGAAGAAAAAGCGGGGCGTGCAGTGTTTAGCGTCTGCTAGCATGCATGCTCATCTGGCTGGCTGGCTGTCTCAGTCGTGGGAAAGACTGAAATTACATCGCTCTCAGGGTGGGTTATTTTAAGCCACAGCAAAATTGGTAGAGGGCAAGACTGCAGGTTCGCTAGTCCCGTCAGAGGAGAACTCCCCCCTCGGCCAGCAAGTGCCACCGGACAAATCGCCACACCTTTCAGCCCTGCACCGCCTCGCTCTGTGTGTGCCGAGCAGCAGAGAAGTGTTGAAATGCTGTGCGCTACGTCCCCAGGTGAGGCCGCAGACTCAGGTGTATCATTGAAGCTTGTTGGTCAGGGGACGAGTAATGGGGTGTAGCTTAGCCTGGCAGTTTTATTTAGACCACAACAGTGTAACTGCAAGCCGCTAGTATGGTAGGACGTTACCATGAAATCTATCGTGACATTAAAACAATTTGAAACATTGAGTGGGAAAAAAAGTATTGAAAAATTGTTGTTGCTGCTTCCTAAAGGAAGCATCAATGTATTTGGTTTCTCATAGATTTGTTTTTTTTTTCTAAACCATTACCCCTAGCCTTAAGTGTTACCCTACAGTGCACAACTTGTCCCACATCAATGTGCTACGGACATGAATGATACCTAAAATGGTGCATCCTGTTTAGGAGATGTGCCATTACTTTTTCTAGACCATTGGGCTGAAGAATTTTGCCTGGCAAATGTTCAAATGTAGGGGAAAATACTCCTCTAGATTTGCATTGAAGGAGAGAATAACTTATGCAGTGGGTTGGCTCTTTCTGACTTAACCAGTAAGAAACCACCTTTAACCACCCTAGCAACTGCATAGCAATACCCTAGCAACTCGCAACACCATAACATTGTGGCAGTGAATATTCAGCAGAAATAGTTTATAAAACTCTCAACAGCATAAACATCGTCTGCTCAAACATGCAAGTGTTTGAGTTAATGAAGTGCATTTTTTTTAAAATGTTATATTCATATTCAATTCTGCCCAGGGTTTGAAGCAGGCTAACAGTGCTGACTCATTTTTGCCTCTGCAACACCGTGTTAACATGCAACATAAACGTGTGAATGATCTGCTTGCAGGCGATCCATCGCAGAGGAACCATGAGGAGATATTATGGATATTGTAGCTTCAGAAGGTTGCTAAACTCCAGCATGAAAGTCTACATGGAAGTTAACGATTTTTATTTTTTTTTCACAAAATTTCAGTCATTAGCCTTATTATTCAGTTGTTCACAGAAGTTGGTCTGTGCGACCTTGGTTGTCAACAGGTGAACTTCAACAGCCATGCCAGCTCACCTCTGCTGGGTTAAAGGCATCTAAAACACAAAATATGTTTTGCAGAATACCATTGACTTCCATGAACCAAAAACAAAACACTAAAACATTTCTCAAAATATTGTCACTTCATTAGTTCCACAGAAGAAAGAAAGTCATACAGGTTTAGAGCAACATGAGGTGGGCTCTCAAGGCCTTACCAGTGATCAATTACTTTCCCATCTCCAATTCATTCTTTTATTTGCAGTCCAACAAATATGATCTGGTTAAAATGCTTCCTGTTCTTTCTCTTTTCAAAAAGAGAAATGCAAAAGCATGTATTGCTAACGCTAAAGCAGGGCGCTGATCGTTGTCCGTGGTGGTTACATCCATGTGGCGCTGCTGTTCTTATTTTGGGCTTCATGTTGATTTGCTTCCAGAATGTGGTGTTGTAATACATGACAGTGAATCAGCTTTACACACATTCAGGGGACTTGATACTAATCGTAAGGGCCATCAACATTTCAAGCTCATGTCCCACAAGTTGTTTCTAGAGCTATGTTTGTGGCAGTTTAGCTGTTAGCTTAGCTCCAGCAAGAGGACCATGTGTACCAGTGAATCGTCTCACTCATCGGGTGTCAGAGAAGGTGTGTTTTCAGAAAGAATCTGAACACTGTGTGAGAGGGGATCTGTAATGTGGTGGGTTTGAGGGACTTGTTTCCTGGGGCGAGGCACGAGCAGATATGTTTGGCATTTGTCTAGTTTAAATTTAGTGTAACTGAAACCAGCGACATTCATTGGATGCTAATGCACAGGGGACATTCTGAAGTCTCAGGGTTGGGCCATAGTAAGAGGTAGAGAGACGGGAGCTTGTTGGATCAGACACAGGTGCCAGCTGATTTTACATTTCAAATAGAATGCGTCATAAAAGCACCTTTGGCAACATCCTTTAGCTTTAAAAAAAAAGATGGCCTAAGATGACTCGTGTTTTACTTTACAAAGAATAATAGTTTTAACTCTTTAAAATTTACTGTGAAAGTCCACTACTGTTCAGAAGTTTGGGGTTAGTAAGGTTTTACTTTTATTTAGCAAGGATGCATTAATTTGATCAAAAGTGAGAGAGAGTAAAGGTTTTGACATTGTTAAAAAAGATTTCTGTTTCAAATGTTCTTTCTTTACTTTCTATTCATCATTTTATCACAGTTTCCAAAAAAATATTAAGCAGCACAACGGTTTTCAACATTCATAATAATTATACATTTTTCTTGAGCAGCAAATCGGCATATTAGAATGATTTGTAAAGGATCATGTGACACTTAAGACTAGAGTAATGACTGAAAATTCAGCTTTGCCATCACAGGAATAAATTACATTTTAATATATTAAACAAAAACAGTTATTTTAAATTGTAATAACATTCCGCAGTATTGCTGGGCTTTTACTGTATTTTAAGAGAGTTCCAAAATCAAAAAAACAACTTAATGGTAGTGTATGTTAATTCAAACTTCCAAAATTGTTTACAGTATTTTACTATAAAATTACTTTTATTGACACACTTTACAATAAGGTCTCATTTGTTATATTCTAATTTACAGCATTTATTAACCTGTCTTAATGTTAGTTAAAAATCTTAATGTTCACGTTTGTTCAGTGCATTAACTAATGTTAACAGATTTTAATCAAGATTAGTATTAAATTCTGTATAAATATTGTCCATTGTTAGTTCATGTTAACCAATACAGTGAACTGTTAACTGATGAACCCTTTTTGAACTGATGAAAAGTGTTATCAATTTTACATGTATAAAATTATGAATATTTTCATTAATATATTTATATTATTCATTTATTTAATTAGTCAATTACGAAATAACTTCGAATAATTATTGTAGTAACATTTGGAACTTAAAACAGCTTCAGTCTGAAGATAAAGCATTGTCAAAAAATGTGAACTATAAAGTGAAATTTTAAATATCTGCGGTTATAAATCTGTGTAATGAAGTCTGGTTGCTTTAAAGCTGCTGGATTTCATGTACTAATTATTGAATTAACTGCTCTAAAAATGACATTCATTGGCCCTTGGCAGTGTTTGGCAGAGGAGCAGTGTTGATTTCAGACCTTGTGTTCGCCATAGGGCATCACTGTAGTGTATGTGGCGTTAAGTTGCGTGTTTATAAAATACTATTATTCTCTCATCAATCATCTGCCAGTAATCTCTGTGAAATCACAAATCATTATGAAATATTGTTTTTTCTTTTCAATTTCACATTTGATCTGAATTTTCATAGCAACTTGTGAAACGCAAGCCTCATTTTTAATTTTGCAGTTGGTTACACCT
The DNA here is from genome assembly GCF_963993115.1 of Abramis brama. Lineage (NCBI taxonomy): Eukaryota > Metazoa > Chordata > Actinopteri > Cypriniformes > Leuciscidae > Abramis > Abramis brama. Next base: position 28,129,746 of record NC_139965.1, on the reverse strand, counting down.
AATTTTCAGAGAAAATTGCATCAACACACATGGTTTTCTACCCATGGCAGCTATCAACACTCTGGAAAGAATTAGGGGTTGTTCACACTCTTCTAGAGCGCAACTGAATGGATCAGAAGAGTTTTTTTTTTATCATTTAAACAATTATTATTATAATTTTTTATTTATTTACTTGAGTATTATTTATCTCTTGTGTATTCAAATTATGGGTGTGCGATTTCACGATTTTTGATCGTGGATGATAAAAATGTCTCCACGATCTGCTTTTGAAGAAATATCGTGCTACAGTGCATTCTATCAGTTGCAGTTCTGGCGCCTCCGTCTCAAAATACTGTAGAACGCGACGCATGTTCACATCAAATGTTAACACAGAGGAACGGGTTTGGATTTTCTGAGCAATATGATGTCATATTGCTCATGCTCCGCCCACGACCACTGACGAACTGTCCCGTATTAACATCTTTCGGCCCTCAGCCATTTGTATACTGTCTGCCAAGGCAGCACTTTACGTGTCGACGTGCCCATGGAAGAGAGGGGTGGGGTGAGCAGTTGCTCATTGTCATTTAAAGAGACATGCACCTTAACGGGTTGCTGTGAACAGAGCTGTTTTTGAGGAGGTAAAAAGGGTGTTGTTTTATACAACCATTGAGGAATTCTAACCAAAGTATGTTACAAACTTTACATGAAGACCCTAAAGAATCAACTTCCAACTTCTGCCAACTTGTGGAAAATGGGCATCCGATGACCCCTTTAAAGCCTTGCCGGTTAAACATGTCATTCACATGCTGATGCGCTGTTCTAACATGCGCTTTTCTGAGCGCAAACACCCAAAGCGCAGGAACTAAAAGCCTGTCAAACATAGGCTTGGGTATCGAGTATCGAGTATCGATTGGAACCGGGACTAGCTTTGCGATTTTCCCGGAATCGTTCAAAAGTTTAAATTTCGATTCCTAGTTTCGATTCCCAGTCTGCCGACCGGAAGAAGACACCGCTGTTAGGGGCTGTTTACACCTGGTCACTTCATGCGTTTTCTCAGATTGGATAGCTATCTGATTAATCAAAACGATTCCATTTACACCTGGTCACATAAATGTGTTTTTGCGAAACGGATTTAAATCCGATCTTCAATTCCCGCGCTATATGCAGATTGTGCACGTCACTGAAAGCAACAGATATGAGCTGCATTTTATTGATCATCAGCTAATTTCAAAATCAAAGACCGCAATAAGAGAGAGTGACAACAGCCCTGGTAAGATCATTTCTTTCTTTACTTTTAATGATGATGATTATGTGTTAAGCGTCTGCGACTTACTTTCACTTTACTTTGCGATAGTTTGCACGTTGGCTTAATGAACAGATGCTCAGCTTCTCATCTGCGGTGACGCGCGTGTTCCAGTATCGTCGTATCTGGCTATTACATTACATAGCCTATAACACGCTCTCACACGTTTATTTATTTTATTTTTTTGCATTTTTGGGAGGAGGACAATTTACATATGTGGTTTCAACAACCAGATGCATTTACACTTGTCCAGTTTCGTCTGGAATGCGGCCCAGGCCACCTCCTGAAGTGGTTTGAGCGATCGGATTCATTTTACTCACGTTCCCCTATTAACTCACAGTGCCTCATAAAATGTATTCAGAGCAAACAACCCTGACGTTAAACTTTAAAAACGTACTTATATGATGTTTTCTTATTCTTCGGTATCTTGCAAGTTACAACCATATTCTCTCGTCCTCTGCTCGTTCGTTTGAAAACTGCGCGCGATGCCGGCGAACGTAAAATAAATAAATAAATAAATGATGAAAACACATTTACACATGAGTGTAAACAACCTTATTTAGCCTATTTTACCTGATAGCCCATTTAGGTCAGACTATTTCCTTCAGAAAGACCGTTGGTTAGCTAGCTCATTTAAAATATCCTAAAAAAATTGTTTAAAATAGATTTGATATTTATATTGTACTGTAGTTGAAAACAGCCCTGTGAGAAATTCATAGTAAAGTTCATAAAAAGTAAAAAATTCATAGAATTAAAATTAGGGGTGTCCATGGTTAACCGATTAACCGATTAACCGTTAAAAATTGCTTAACCGAGTGAAACATTTTGCTCGGTTAAGTGGCGTCAATGGCGTGCATTTAATTTAGTTGTAATACATTTTTGCACCACCAGAGACCGCTAGACCAGTTTTCTAATATGAAGCGGGCAAAGAAAGCGCGCGTCCGAGAGTGAAGGCTTTGCGCGAGCCAGAAACAAACATAGTATCCGCGCCACTGATGGCAGCACAATAATATCTTTCTGCAGAGCCGCAGAGCCACAGCTTTACCCCAGCAGTTTTACCCCGCGCATGCGCAGTTTCATCACAACAGTTTTACCCGCAGAGTCCGTTTACCGTTACATTAAACCATACAATTTGTATTATGCATTTCCTAAACATGTACTTGCTAATCAAACACTTTATATGAACAAACTACTAATCTATAAAACACAATCGGTCTACCGACCTTTTACTATTGTGTTGATATGCGCGAGGGAGAGAGAGCAATACAGCGCTCGTGTTGTTTGAAGGCGGTGAGAGTGCGCGCGCGCGGCCGGGGCTCTCTCTCTCACTGTTTGTTCTTATGCGCCCTGTCCACTGATCTAAATAATTAGTTGTTACGACGACTTATTTGTTCCCTCGTTTTAATAAATCGTGGACACGTTAAACTAATTCCCTCCCTCATTTTGATTTAACGAATTACAACGTGGCCAAAAACAGTTTGATACTATTAATAATAGTGCTAAAGACCTATTTTTTGTGAATTGGTGAATATTCAGGTGAATTGTTTCGTGGCCACAAATTAATAATAATTATTAAACTGTTTTTCTTACCTGTGAAGATAGCTCTTCAGTGAATGCCGACTATTCTAGTAGGCCTAACGTTACAGCTTTTTATTCCCTTTTTTTTTTTTTTTTTTTTTTTTTTGTGAATTGGTGAATATTCAGGTGAATTGTTTCGTGGCCACGAATTAATAATACCTCAGCACGTTTTACAAGACCCTTCTCGATCGCAGCGGCAACGAGCACTTTGATCACTTGATTTAAAAAACAAACATTTCAGCGCTAGATCGGCAAAAAAAAAAAAAATGAACGAAATGAATGCTCTGCTAGTTAACTGGAGATGTTTTGTTTATTTGTATTGGTATTCGTGCCGCGAGATGTTTCAAAAGTGGTGGGGACAATATCGACCTTAGAAAATAGTGGTGGGGACATGTCCCACCCGCAAATTACGCCTATCTCGGGGTTGCGGCGCGCACACTATGGTTAACCGATTATTAACCGCTAAGGGCCTCGGTTAACGGTTAATGAAAAACTTGAAAACGTGCAGCCCTAATTAAAATTGATCTAAACTTTTTTGACCCTACCTCTTAAAAGAATCGGAATCGAGAATCGTTAAGAACCGGAATCGAAACAAGGAATTGGAATCGGAATCGGAATCGTTCAAATTCAAACGATACCCAACCCTAGTCAAACAGTGCCTGGTTACTGGACTAAGTTATCTTTCGAGTCATATTGCGCTAATACTGTCAAATACACACAAGGTTTACGTAAGCAAAGTTGGTTATGTCTAAAGTGAAAGCAAACAAAGAAAATTGAGAGAAAATCTGCTTGTCAAATGTGTGTATATTAGACGTGTCGCGTGCAGGTCTTAAAGAGACATTAGCCTAATAGTAAACATGCTGCCGCTTGTCCTTGAAGGGATAGTTCACCCCAAAATAAAAATTCTATCATTATTTACTCACTCTAATGTTGTTCCAAACCTGTATTCATTTCTTTCTTTTGCTGAACACAAAAGAAGATATTTTGAAGAATGTGGCTATCCAAACAGTTGAAAAAAAATATAGCCTATACTATGGAAGTCACTGGGGACCAGCAACTGTTTGGTTACCCACATTCTTCCAAATAACTTTTAGTTTCAACAGAAGAAAGAAACTTATTCGGGTTTAAAACAACTTGAGAGAGTAAATGATGTAAGAAAGTAAGAAATTACTTTCTTCAAAGCTACTGTTAAATACTGTCAAATTCATTTGTATATTAAGTTGTGTATGTGTAATGTGTATCTTTGTTCTTAATTTTTAATAACAAAGAAAATAATGACAAAGATTTTTATCTTCGCCACTTTGGCCTAAATGTCTGCCATTCTTTTTTATTTAATATTTTGTTACCTAAGGCTTTGTTTTTAAAATAGGGACATTAGTTTGGCTGTAATGCTCAGTCACTTGCAAAATAGTAAAACCAACGAGAAAAAGAATCGTGATAAAATCGTGAATCGTGATTTTCCTGAAAAAAATCGTGATATGATATACGGTTTTACAGTGAGGAAAATAAGTATTTGAACACCCTGCTATTTTGCAAGTTCTCCCACTTAGAAATCATGGAGGGGTCTGAAATTGTCATCGTAGGTGCATGTCCACTGTGAGAGACATAATCTAAAAAAAATAAATCCAGAAATCACAATGTATGATTTTTTAACTATTTATTTGTATGATATATTTATGTATGAAATACTTATTTTCCTCACTGTATATCCAATGATCTTTTTGCACAAACTTGGATTTAAGATGAATGGGATTCTGAGGCTAGATTATTTAATCTTCTAGACCAGTCTTTCCTTCCCTCACACTTGTTTGCGTTGTACCTAAGGTCCCTCATTCTCCCCCAAGTCACCGCTTCACTTCCTTCCTCTTCTTTTGGTCCCAAAGGCACTGTTACACAATTTACCCTCGGGCCGTTGTGTCTGACAGCTGTGTGTGTGTGTGTGTGTGTCTTGTATGTGGTTGTGGCGTATCACAGATTAGGCTCTGAGACTTTTGGCGGCTAAGATGATGAGTGTATTTTGATTCACCTCAGCAAATATACTTTCAGTCATGTAAATGGCTGCATCCTCTGCTTAAAATATGTAGTTTAGACCACAAAAACTTTTATGTGTAATAGGTAGTAATGCGGAAAGTAAAATGCTAAAATCAGTGAACCTAATTGTCATTGCTCTGTGCAGCGCTATTTCTTAGTTTCCCATTCCTTTTTTTCTTTTACCTCTGTTTTTTTTTTTTTTTTTGGCTGCAGTGAAACCAAAAGTGTTCCTGAAATAGTGGACTGTCTGTCAGCTCATCAAAATCTTTTGAATTCTTTTTGCTCTGGTAACCACTTTGAACTAAGGGGATATCATCCGTTCAGATACAGTACGAACAGGAAAAAAGCACTGTTTATGATTCATAAAGAGAGGCATGAGGCCGTTATTTATTTCTGGGTATTGTAAGCTATTGGCCAGACGTAAGATCTGAAACCAACTCTATTGCTTTGGCTATTTCGGCAGTGATTGACAAGGTTGGGACTAGATGAACCTGAGGCGTTCCCTCTGCCGGCTGAGCTTTGTTTATCCTGTAATGTTATCACAGCATGAGATGGTTTAATTAGGGAGCTTTATTTAGAAAGCAAACATACGTTCATGTTGGCTTAGGCTTCCATCACCTAGCACAGCGGACATCCGCAGCTTGTTGGTGATGTAACTGGCTGCAGAACTGGCGCCTGCATGGTGAAGAGGGTACAAAAAGCTAGTGAATGTTGCTAAAACAAAGAAACGGATGTAATCCTCCTTGAAAGAAAAAAAAATGAGACTTTTTTTATTCTGTTCAATTTCAGTTAAATAAGATTGCAGAATTTCTTTTTTGAAGATACAATATTATTAAGGAAAGAAATGCTTCTGATTAAATGTAGAAATTCCTTAATATCATATTAAGTACACATTATTTAATAGGGCTGTCACTAATGATTATTTTGGTAATAGAGTAATCTGTCAATTGTTTTGACGATTAATCGAGTAATTCGATTTTTTTTGTGGTAATAGAAATAGACCTAATTGTACAATTGGTTCAAATAAAGTACCAATCAGGCCATCCTTAAATCCATTTTTCACCGATGTCTAGGGGCTGTTTACACCAGGCCACTTCATGCGTTTTCTCAGATCGGATTGCAATCTGATTTATCAAAACGATTCCATTTACACCTGGTTACATAGGCTAAATGTGTGTTTTTTTCCGATCTTCAATTCCCGCTATATGCAGATTTAGGAGTGCACGTCACCGAAAGCAACAGTTATGAGACGCATTATTTTATTGATCATCAGCTAAAATTTCTGAATCAAAGCCCGCAATAAGAGAAAGCGGAAACAGCCCTGGTAAGATCATTTTGTTTCTTTACATTTAATGAAGATGATTGTGTGTTAAGCGTCTGCGACTTAACGTTACTTTCACTTTGATTTGCGATAGCTCGTTGATGCTCAGCTTCATCTGCGGCGATGCGTGTTGCAGTAGCGTCGTCATATCTGACAATAACATGACATATAGCCTATAACACGCTCTCACATGTTTATTTTTTAATAAACCATATTCAACAACATATAAAAATGAAATAATCTTTAGAGTAAAGCCGCAGCCATCATTACCAAGCGCGAACCATTGACAGTGAATGAAACGAAGCGAACTTAGCCTACGTATGTGATGCGTAAACCAATGGTGTAAACATAATCATAGATGACGCGCCACGGGTTTTTATTTAAAAGAAAGAACGTAGCTTATGTTTGTATGTAGGTCTAGGCAATTTATATTCACAATACTTAATAACTATTATTTTATTGCATTTGTATTAGTTGTTTGAAGAGTTTAAAAAAAATCGGTCGGTCTTAACGCAAGTTTACAACCGGCAAGTCGGTCGGACTAAAAGGGAAAAATAAATAAATAATTGGGTCGGTGCTAAATTGACAGGGTCGGTCGGGTTACGGCAAACAAGAATATTTTTAAGGATGGCCTCATGGTTTTATTGAACAACACTATTAAAATACATAATGTAATATTAGGGCTGGGCGATAAAACAATAACAATAGGCCTTTATCGCATCACAATAGAATGCCGGAAGTAGCCGCGAAAAATTGCTGAAGCAGTGTACTGCGTCTTCCGCTTATTGCGTTCACCATGGCTGCCTGTTAATTATCACTGGACTACTTCGCTCTCGCATCTCTCAAAAGTTTCTTTTTTTTTGTTTGTTTTCTTGATTCCATTTTAATGGTTTAATTAAATTGTTATAACCAATTATTTAAAATGTAATGATTTAAGCAAAACTTTCTTCAAAGGTTAAACCAAACTTTTACTTTGACGGGTTGCCGTGTATACCTTTGACGGGCTGCCGTGCCGTCTTCTCTGTGTTTTATGATATGACGATAGTTTAACTACGTTATAACGAGTCATTAATGTATTTAATGTATTTTAAATTATACGTTTCATATACTAGTATTTAACCGAAGCTATAGATTGTGAAATTAAACATTTCTCGTTGTTAGTGTGTTTTTTAGTTAGCTTAGATCATCGGATAACGTTAGCTGTATGCTATGCTATTATCTAAGCTAAAATACATGAAATACATTAATGACTCGTTATAACGTAGTACAAACGTCTTCTATAATAAAATGATTTTGTATGATTTGTAACCAGGCACTAAAGCGATTACCCATAAAACGTGCTTTGAACCAATCAGATTGGTTGGGTGTGTGATAAGTGGAAAATGAGTGCCGCAGCGAGCGAGGAAATTGTTGATAAAACAGGGGAAATCAGCTTGCCAGTATGGCAGTTTTTATAAGTCTGACTGTAGTCAGACCAATGTCGTCTGCAAATTATGCAAGACCGTCGTCGGTTTCTCTATGTTTGTATTTAACACTTTGCACTATTGTATTACACTTTATTAAGCATTTCTTAAGTATTAAGTATTATTTAATTTTGCACCTTAATGTTAAGAGATAATTGTTAAGTGTTCAGTGTGTTTTTAGACTTATGTTTACATTTTAATTATTTGAGTGTTTTCCATGGTTGTGTTGACATTTCTGCCTTTAAACCTGAGGGGATTATAATCAGAGGAAGGTTAAGTTTAAAATAAAAATGTTTAAATGTAATATATTTTTTCTCCTGGTCCTTATTTTAAATAGGTCATAAAAAATATCAATAATTATCGATATCAACCGATATGAAACACTTATATCGTGATACAGTTTTTAGCCATATCGCCCAGCCCTATGTAATATACATAATGTAAAGAATTAACTTATGTACATTATGTATTAAAACAAATGCCTGCAGATGGCGCCAACATGATTGTTGTTGTTACACTTTACAGCAGATCAAATCTTTTTCATATAGGCCAAACAACATTTAATTTAAATGTCCACTTAATCTTTATTATTTGGTCTCTTCTTTATGATTTTTTTTTTTCTTTTCTTTTGTTAAATTTCTTGAACAAGAACATGTGGACATCAAAACATGCAAATTCAGAGTAAGGGTTTAAACTTTTATTTTGAAATCACAATGAACAACAGTTCGCACATATTGATGCATTCTCCTGTGTTGGCTTAGGTTTATAAATGATTTACCTTACAAATATTGTGAAATGATGCATGTCGTGTTCCCAGATGAATGCTATAAGAAACCCAAACTCGCAGCATATGCAGAGATGGAGTTTGAAACGCTCTCCATGCATGTAAATGATAACAGTGCAACACTTCGCATGAAACGCAAAGCGCCTCAGACTTTATGCATTCCCAAATGCACGTTATTGGTACCCAGACAAACAGCGCATTGGTTAATAAAGGCCTTCTTTAAAGATTTTCAAAGTCTAAGGCAGTCAGCCTCCCTTTTGACACAACTTACCCAATGGCAAAAAAAAAAACCCCACACAGCAATATGTAGAGTGATCATCAGTCTTGGGTCTGTTACAACTAAGCAGTATCTACTTGCTTCTTCGAAAGACGACTAGTCATCTTTTTTCACTTCCTAAAGCTACGGTTTAATTTGTAAAAAAAAAAAACCAATTTGCTACTCTAAAAATCAGTTTGGGAAATTATGGGACCTATTTATAGAGCCTGCCCACAAATAACCTGTGTAGGGTTGCAACTAACAGTTATTTTTATTATAAATTCACCTATTGAATATTTTCAATGGACCAGATAATAGAAAAGTAATTTGTGTGAATTCATTACCACAAGCAAAACAACAAAAAAAAACAGCCTCTTACAACTCGGTCTGATTGAATAAGCATCCAACATCGACTATTAGACACACATATGTGCACACACTCATATGCAAGCTTAGACAAAGGCAGAATCGCTCAGTTGTGCGCACACACTCCCGCTGTGGGTCTTATTGTGTTCTTAAGCGGCTCATTGTGCGCTACAGAGATGTCGGTGCTACAGGTGTGGGCTGCTCTGTGCGGTTTGCGTCAGAGAACTCAGTGTTTAGAAGTGATGGCACTCTGCCAGCAGTTCTTAGAAGCAGGTTGTGTTAGGAGGCAGCTTGTTCGGTCAAGCGAAAGCTCTTATTTAAAGTCTTCATCATTCATTTTTATTTTATTTATAATGATTTGTTTGGGTTAAGGCCATTTGTACAATATAGGCTGATGTTTGATCTGTAAGAGAAACCTTTCGTTTATGCGAATGTGTTCTACATAGGGAATTCCAGATTAGGTTGCACCATTTGTCTATGCATGATACACACTCTCAAGCACTCAGGTCAGGACGTTGTGTAAGCAGTTCAGGAATTTACCCTCTTTGAGGCAGGTACATGCATATCTTATAGGAGTTCACGCAGGCTGTCGGTTCAGTGGATAAATTCAAATTAAGGTATTTCATGTCGAAGATAACAGTGTACTTGTGATTATGACATTTTCACAGTGGCCTAAGGCTTAATTCTTGAGCTACTGCATCATTTTCACAAAGAATCAGCAAAACAAATGACTCTGGAGAGAAGCTAGGAAAGCAAAACATCATGTGCAAGTAGGAAAATTGCAAGACTTGAAAATGAAGCCAAAATGGAAAATCGAAGAAAGCAGGACGTTCTCAAATTAGGCTTGAGAGTTTAAAGGCATAGTTCACCCAAAAATGAAAATTTTGTCATCATTTACTAACCCTCAAGTTGTTCCAAACCTGTATGAGTTTCTTTCTTCTGCTGAACACAAAAGAAGATATTTTGAAGAATGTCAGTAACCAAACAGTTGATGGGCCCCATTCACTTCCATAGTATTTATTTTTCCATAATATGGAAGTCTGTGGGGCCCATCAACTGTCTGGCTACCAATATTCTTCAAAAAATCTTTTTTTGTGTGTAGAAAGAAATTCATAAAGGTTTGGAACAACTTGAGGGTGAGTAAATGATGACAGAAATCAAGCGTAGCTTCAGTTCTGGCAGGTCACGTTAGTCAAGCTCGCATCATCTGACTCTCAGCTGATCCACGTCTACCTATAGGAATACGACGCCTATCACTGTATACATATATGAGCTCCTTCAGTATTATCAGCAGCTATCGCGTTTCTCAGGAGCTCATTTCCCTCCTCCATCCACAGCTCCTCCTCTCGTCAGTCGGGATTTGGCACTCTGATTACCCCTGAATAAAAAATAAAAAATAGAAAAATTCTCTAATTATGTTGTGCATTAAAATTAATTAATGTTATCTGCAATACATTCATGTTGGTTCTGTTCTGTTTACCCTAAGGGGTTATTGCTGCTCTCCCTGCTCTTATCCATGCTAGGCTGCATGGATGCTCAGGGAGTTCTTGCCCAGAACAGAACCATACCGCCAATCCTAACTGCATGCTAATTGTCGATAGTGGTCCTGACAGAATTTTTATTTTTGGGTGAACTATGCCTTTAAATGTTGTTACACCCTTAAGTGATCTGTTTTCCTACAGTAAGTTCTCAATAAACCGAAATGAGTTCCTGAAGTAAGTGCATTCCTCCACCAATAAATTACCCAGATGTCATTGCTTCATCAAAGTCAAAGCACAGCACAGATATTGCAATTTAGGGCTTTTCACACTTTAAATACCTAACCCAGGGTCAATTTAAACCCTGGTTAAACGGATTATTATTAAAAAAAAAAATTCATGTTTCACACATCATACTTTACTCTGGGTTAACAATTAATACTAGGTATTCATAAACGGACTTTTCACACTCTACATTCCTAAACTCTGGGTTAAGGTCCTTAGTTGCATATTTACGATGTCATTGATCTGTAGTTAACATAAAGGCTCTAGCATTGCATATCCTCATATTATAGGCCTCGTTTACACTGTCAGTGAAATGTGACCCAATTCCGATTTTTTTGCTCATATGTGACACAGATCGGAAGTGTGCTCTGACAGTGTAAACAGGAAAAAAAACGCATGCATTCGGATATTTCGAGATCAGTTTCAGGCCTCGTTCATATGTGAAAATAAATCAGATATAAATCAGATATGTGCCAAAGCAACTGTCATGTAAACAGGCAGATCGGTAGTGTAGTGTTGTCAAAGTACCGGTACTTCGGTACCAAGTCGGTACTGAAAATGTGACGATACCAGCATTTCTGTAGTACCGGGTATATTCAGTACCCACTAATAGGCAGCTGCTTTAAGTCGCTTCTGTGTTTTTATCTAAGCGCGGGGCTCCAGACTAACTTTTTTACTTGGAGCACTGTCTGTAGCCGATATATACCACTATATATATATAGTGTCTGTGTATATTAAACTGCAAAAAAACTATTTAAATATTAACCCTGCATGTTCTGCTTGTCTCTGTGAATGAATGGTGCAGACGCTCGGTTTCATTTACCTCACACACACACACACACACACACTGAAGCACGAGTGACGCTCGCGCTGTTTTCAGTCTCTGCTGCCTCACGATATGAGGACATGATGAAATTCATCTCCAGAGCCACTCTGAGAGTCACTTCATGAGCATTTTACAGTTTAATTTGAGAAAAAACTATCATCATATCATATACACACAGAAACTCAAAGGTCTTCACGGCAACCCATCAAAATAAAAGTTTGGTTTAACTTCAAGAAATTTATTTTTTTTGATTGATTTAGCTACGTCTCCATGGGATTTTTTTATAAGCAATATTTACGTTTAAACAGCATGTAGCCTTTAATGCTTGTATGTATCATTTACTTATGATTACCGTCATAAATAAAGTCATTGAATTGAATTTAATATTTTTTTTCAAATAGTTAAATAAAATAGAAAAATAGTTCCAACAGATTTTGCTGTGGTACCGAAATTGGTACTGAGAACCTTAAAATTTGAATGGTATCGGTACCGACTACTGGAATTTTGGTACCGTGACATCCCTACATTATTGTGATTATGAGGCACCCGATTGGCTGTCTGTTGCAAAGCATCCAGCCTTAATTTTCTAACACCACATTGTTTCACACTGTACAAGTTTGACCACATGCAGGGTTAACACCACAAATAAAACCCTGGGTTAAAAGCAGTGCTAACCCTGCTTTTAAATTACAAGTATGAAACGTTCCTCTGCCCGGTGTTGAAAGCGTGGTTTAAAACGATGAAAAGCCCTTTTGATGTTGATTCATCTACCACAGTGTTTCCCAAACCTGGTCCTGGAACTCCTTTCCCCCAAAACACTGTACATTTCACTGTACACTGTACATGCTTTTCTTATCTGACACAACCATTTCAGGTCTTGGAGTTTCTTCTAATGAGCTAATGAGTTGAATCAGGTGTGTTTGTTTAGGGAGACAGACATCTGAAATGTGCAGTGCTTGGGTGGTTTGAGGACCAGGGTTGAGAACCGCTGATTAGGTCTGGGTGATACAACAGTATCTATTTATCAATGGTATACCTTTATCGATAACGCTAGAAAAAATGTTCGATGTAACGCTCGACAGTTTTACTTAAATGTATTAATGTAAAAACATGAAACCACATAACAAGTTTGGTCCACCGTCCCTGGATCATAAACAGCCTATCATATGCCTTGATAAAGTGCTATGAGTGACAAGTAAACTGCCAATAATTTAACGAGTTGTGTTGCTGTGGGAGGTTGCGCCATCGCCATGTGACATCAGAACACACAAACTCATGCCAAAATGGATTCTGTGCCTGCCGTCGATGGGGAGATTATGAATAAAAACTATACATCGTGCAGCCCTACTTTTACGTGCTGCCATGATTTCCCTTTCAATCCTGTTTCTGATATTGATGTCTTAAACCACACAACATGCACACAAACACAGACACACTGCAGCAGGTAGGGACAGTTGGACTCACCTCTGGGTGACTTTATTGGTGAAAGCCTGTGTATTAGGAGTGTCACAGACTGGGAAAGGCATTGAGTGCTTCTCAGCGCACTGCAGCGATTTCCCACTATTATTAGCTTAGGAACAGCAAAGCCTCTTAGGGCTCTTTATTTAACCAGATAGCCAGTCTGATGTGGATCTGAACAGCAGGCAACACTGAGACTCCATATTAGTCATGATACTACACTTTTGCAGTTTTCCCCCATTTTGTGTGTGTGTGTGCGTGCGTGCGTGCAAGGCAACAAGCATCTTCAAGTATGCAATGTATTTGTACCACACACAAATAAAATACGACAAAGTTTGGGGTCAGGAAGTTTGTTTTTTTTAAGAAATTAATAATTTTATTCAGCAAGGATACACTAAATTGATTGAGAAGTTCTGTAAATACATTTAACAAAAGATTATACAACTTTTGTACAACACCTATTTCAAATAAATCCTGTTCTTTTGATTAACTTTAGATTCAGCAAATAATCCTGAAAAAAGGTATCATGGTTTTTACAGAAATATTAAGCGGCTGTTTGATAATAATTTATTATTTGCCATCACAGGAATAAATCCAGAGCACTTGCAGTAATCGCTGCTGGTTTTCCACACTTTTCCACTTTAGATGATGCAGATGTCACAATCACATTACAGTATTTATCTTTATCATGTGAGCTGAGGGCCAGTGGATGGCCATACTGCTTTCATCATGATATTCATTAGCTCCGCTAGGGAGTCTGAAAGGTCTTTTGGGGAACGAGCCGTTCTTGGAGAGGTAGTTGTGTTGCTCATTACTCATTTTCTCTCTTTCTCTCTCTCTCTATATATATATACACATATATTATATCAAAGTCTTTGTACAAATTAAAAAGCATGTAAATGGTTTGAACTGATTTTATGCTCTATTGGGGAGTCTTCAAAGCTGTAATTAAGAGCTTTGTAGAACATCTAGAAAACCGAGGAAGGCCTAACAGCATATTTACTTTTGGCCTGACGCAAATGCTTTTGTTCTTAAGATTAATGTGCTGAGAAGAAGCATAGGCTGTCTGCTCCCTTCCTTCACAGACCTCTACTTTGAGAAGCAGGGTAGGGATTATCTCACCACTTTCTGGCTTGGACATTTTCTGTTTCAGATCATATAGGTTATAAACAGGGACACTTCTGTCATCTGAAATTGGATGATTGTCATGTTTTTTTAATGCATTATACTTTCTAAAACGGGTGTTCAATTAATAGACTATTGTGATGTTTTATAACTGTGGTTATAATTATTGCTGAGATCACACTAGGGCAGTCAATCTTCCTCTATAATACTATTCGAATTCCATTCCTTATTTTATTTAATATTCGAATAATATTCGAATATTAAATGCTCAAATTCATCCTATTATTAATATTTACGACATTACACAGTCTTATGGATCGCCAATGCCAATGCGTGATGTCAGTTTGACTGTTATCGCCTTTTGGCGGACAGCTGGTATAAGCCCCGTGATGAGGAGAGGAGAGAGGCAGAAAAGAAGTAATTCTTGCCTGTTTTAGCGGCGGTTCCTCGGACAGATCGCCTAGCTTGTCAGGGTGTAACGTTGTCAGGTGTTCCCTCAGGTTGCTAGTTGAGGAGTGATATTTCATTCGGATTTTGCATATTCTGCTGATTGCCACTTCTTTATTTGTAATTTTTCCATTTAGGGTTTGAAATCCAAACACCTTCCACACGTCGCTTCTCAGGCCATGTTTTCGTTTGAAAACGTATATTTTTCTCTCCGTTTTGGCCTTCCGTCCACACTGAGACGGCGTTTTTATTAATCAAAACAAAGCTTTTTTGAAAACGCACTCCAAAGTGGGTACATTTGAAAACGCCGTTTTCACATTGTAGTGTGGACTGGGAATCAAATTGTCAGGAGTGTTGATCGCCGTTTCCGTGGAGACATTGCTGTCCGCGATTTTTGACAGTATTGTTATGATGATACAGCGTGGATCACGTGCACAATTGTGTTACGATTCAAAAACTTTAGACGAAAGAAAAGCATTTCATTTTCACATGTGTGTAAGCCAAGGCGGCGAGAAAGGCAAGATTGCATACATTTTTTGAAAAATATACATAAAAAAGCAATATTCGAATAGGAACTTCAGCATTCGAATAGTATTGATTTTTTTTTAATATTCGAATGATATTCGAATTTCGGAATTTGTTCCAACAGCCCTAGATCACACAATGCATTATAAGGTGCATTAAAAGGCATAACTGATGCATTAAAAATAAAAGTGTTAGTGAAGTGTTACCCTATTATTATTATTGTTATTATTATTATTATTATTATTACAAAACCAAAATAATTTATACTGATTGGCTTGGCTATAGAAAGGATTGAATGACTACAAATTTTTGATGAAACAGGACCTGGTGAAAGCCAAATGATCCAGCACTCTGTGGGGCATTTTAGTGGCTGAATCACTAAGTTACAACTAAATAAAAATTCATTTCTATGTCCATTTTATATTGAAGCATACCCATAGCATTACAATACATGTCTCAAGCATCTCTTTACATGTCCGAACTGAGCCTTATATCAGACTCAAATCGTCAGCCTGCTTTTCCACTGCTCCCAATACTCAAAGCTTTTAGTGCCTTTTTTCTCCTTTATTTTATCCCTCCATGACCATTGCATTTATTCATAGTGTTATGCTAATGAACTGGCAGCCAGCGTATGGTGGATTAATCAAAGCCTCCTTTCCAGCATAAATGAATTTCAGAGTGAAATTGTGGGTAAAAGAAAACATGGATTTTGCCTTTGCCGATTATCTCTTGGATTGGAAGATCGCTGTAGTAGAATGTTATTCTGAACATGTTTTAGTACTTATACTGCAGTGTGTGTGTCAGACTGATAGACTGAACCCCCAGTGGTCTGTTTCCCGCGAGGTCAGAGTTCACAGTTGGATTGGCATGTTGAGTCTTGTGTGACACGTAGGTTTGTCCCCCTTCCTGTCTGTCTAGCTCTGTCATCACAAATAGGCATGTCTTATGACAGGGAGTGTGTGGAGCATCTATAAATAAATTGATCAGATGGTGAGGGGTAAAAATAGAGAGATGAGAAATGGGGTAGAAAAACATAAAAGAGAGAAAAATAAAGCTGAGTCAGTCAAAAGAGAATAGAGAGAAAGAGTGAGAGAAAGGTCATGATGACTTAATTTACAGTCATTACATGCATGTATTAAGCTAATGCTTTTCTCCCAAAGCAGCATACCAGTGGGGAATCAAGATAATATTTAACAAGACCTGATTGCGTTGCATTGTGAAACCGCAACGCTGTTTCTTTGACTCTGTAGGGCTGAATGCTGCTTGTAGAAACACATCTCACTGACTGCTCACTGCTGTCTGGCCCTGTCAGGCTCCCTCTGCCCAGTCACTGGAAGCTCATCAATAACCTTTAATAGAACACAGGCACAATATGCTCTGTGGGTGTGTGTCTGTACAGTATTAGAGCATAATAGCCATCTGTGTGTGTGTGTGTGTGTGTGTGCGAGCTGGCGTTATTAATAAGGTCGGTCTCTATGTGGTGACAGGCCAAAGCATACGCCTATGTGCGAATTTGTTTCCCGTGTGTTTTTTGCACACGTCCTGAGATAGATGACATGTGCATGGGTTATTCCTCTCTGGATTTGAGCCCATCTGTCACCCCACCCAAAATTCTCCCCATTGACTAACCCACCGGCTCTCTGTCTCATTATATCCGCTTCTAAATGGATCAGACTCTATGGATCTCTCTCTCTCTCTCTCTCTCTCTGTCTCTCTGTCTCTCTCTCTGTCTCTCTCTCTCTCTCTCTCTCTCTCTCTCTCTCTCTCTCTCTCTCTCTCTCTCTCTCTCTCTCTGTCTCTCTGTCTCTCTCTCTCTCTCTCTGTCTCTCTGTCTCTCTCTCTCTCTCTCTCTCTCTCTCTCTCTCTCTGTTCTTCTTACCCCTTCCCCTTGCGCTGATACTGAGATATCAGTACCGTTTGTGCTATAACACTCTTATTGTTAACCTGTTGCTAGTGTTGTAGTGTCTGCAGATTCCCCAGTGGCTTGTTTGCAACTAGCCCAAGTCTTTCCTTTTCAAGGCTATCAGAACAGCAGTCCAATAAAGGAGAGAGAGAGAGGAGAGAAAATAGCCTGTTCTCTTTCATCTCTCTTATCAGCAGACAGACGCAGACCTTGAAGTGCCTCAATAGACAGTAATTATTTATGTGTTAGTTATACAAGCAATTACACTGTAAACTTCAGTAAACGTTATGCAGTTTCTGTGAGTGACTTCTTTCATGCACACTTCCTGTCTATGCTGGTACTGAGTACCATAGTTCAGGCCCTAATGTCCCTAAAACTGTAGAATTTGCTTGTGCTGTTTTTAATCATTTCAGAAACTAATTTCCCCAAACAAGTGTGTTTCTAATGCATAACCGAAAGGTTTTCTATCTCTTTTCTTTACTCACTCTAGTGATTGTGTATTGTGCAATATGGAAATGGGTTATTTAAAAAAATGTTTGTTGTGGGTGGGTGTGTGTGTGTGTGGGGGGGGGGGGGGTTCTCTATCACTGCATTGCCACTGAAAAGGGGTGCAGGAAAACTACCTTAACTGTGATAGAAATGACAATTTTATACTGGTCGGCAATTATATCGCCCACCTCTTGTGTACATATAAGCCTTTTACTTTTTAATGTTTAATATTTTGCATTTAATCTTTTATTATATTTATGTATGTCTGTATGTATGTATGTATGCGACAGTTAAGTATATGGCACATTAAAGGCCTGTTCACTGCAACTCAAATGTTCTGCACAAAAATTTGGTTTGGATTTTTGCATGCGATCTGTCTGTTTAGACTTGTGCAACAAAAAACATTTTTGCAGACGGACTGAAAGACAATGTAAATTCACTCTCTGACAGTAGGTAGCACATATAGAAAAGCAAAAATACAGCCCTTTACAAGGGCAGCAGTGCACAGCTTTATGTTTCTGACGCCCGCTTGTCATGAAGAAGAAAGGAAGTCAAACTGTATTTACATGTTTTTAACAGTTGTTCAGATTTTTGTGTTCATTATGGTGTTGATGAAGCAACGGCAAATACAAGAGTACAAAGACAAACAAGCCGGTTCCAGACTCTTCCTCTGCTTTTCATTGTCACTTAGCAAAATAGTTTGTTTGTGAGCACCACCAAGTCGTAGTTTTTGCAACTGCAGCTTCTCTGGGCATGTAGCTTTTTCCACATTCTGGAAAAAACTGTTGCATTGACGTCATGTATTGTTTTTGATTTGTGTTGTTTTTGTTTTATTTTTAGATCTAGAAACAGATGATAACACCTCATTTTACATCCTGAATGTTGGCCAACCTCCTTTACTGGTGAACCAATCACACGGTCTCCAGCGGCATGGAGGCCCGCCCCCAGCCCAACTCATTGCCACCTCCCCCTCCCTGCAGGCCCACCAAAAGACCTATGAGCAAAGCTATGAGCATCAGGACTCTAAATACACGCCCACAGGGATGGGTGGAGGAGGGAACGGCCCACCAAAGGCCTTTGAATGTCCCAGCATCCAGATCACCTCTATTTCCCCAAGCTGCCAGCAGGAGATGGAGGCCAGCGACGATGAGATGAGAGCAAAGGGTCCGGATGGAGACTACCACGACAGACCTCTGTCTCGAGACCACCTATACCTGCCTCTAGATCACTCGTATCGAGATTCGTCCCTGAGCCCGAGTCCATGTAGCAGCCTTTCCTCACGAAGCTGGTTCTCAGACGCATCGTCCTGCGAATCCATCTCACATGTGTACGATGATGTGGATTCGGAACTAAATGAAGCAGCGGCGCGTTTTACCCTGGGCTCACCGCTCACTTCGCCTGGCTGCTCTCCACAGGCTGGACCACAGGAGGAAGTATGGCAACAGCAGCAGCAGCAGCAGCATCATCATCATCATCATCACCAGGCCTTCACTCACTCCCTTTCTCACTCACACGGCCATTCTCTCTCGCCCCGCCAATCGCCCTGTCACTCGCCCCGTACCAGCGTCACAGATGAGAACTGGCTGAGCCCACGTTCACCTTCACGGCCCTCTTCGCGCCCGACATCGCCCTGTGGGAAGAGACGCCACTCCAGCGCTGATATATGCTGCCTGGGCTCTTTATCACCCCATCACTCCCCGACTGCCACTCCCGGCCCCTCGCCCAGGGGCAGCGTGACCGAAGACACCTGGATAGGAAGCCCATCCATGGGTATGTCCCCTTTCCAATGTTGTCCCTCTGAGGCTGACATCCCCTCCAAGACCAGGAAGACCTCCCAGGACTGTACAGCAGCAATCCAGACAGGGAAGGGCGATATGAGCATGGATGATTCTGGGAATGTATCTCCTTTGCTTGACTCACCTGGTGAGGATGCCATGCATGGATTAAAGAAGGATGGATCTGGAGAGCAGTTTCTTTCTGTCCCATCTCACTTCACATGGAACAAACCCAAACCAGGACACACACCTATTTTCAGGTAAACCCCCTTCTCTGCTTAAAGACACAAGTAAGAGTAACCATTATAAAGTTCAGTGCTTCTTTCTTACAGGTGTTCATGTGTGTAGACATTAGCTCTTTTCTCAAAACTTAGAGAGCTGTATGCTACATTGTCAGTGGCCTTCTAAGGCAGCATCTAAACTGACAAAGAACATCATGTGACTGATTTGGCAGCAACTTTATTTTAATGGTCACTCACATGCAGCGCACAAATAGTGCTCCTTACACGCATAGGAGACTCAACTTTCAGTTAGATATGGCCGATACCAATAATTATTTTGATCTTATCTTATGTCTAATAAGCAATAAATGGCAGATATTATATTTTGTCTAAATAAATAAAACAAAACAAAAGAATCTGTCATTTTAAATGCTACAAGTCATTTAAGGCATCACAACTTTATAAAATACAATAAGTATGGATAATCAAAATGAGATTAACAGTGTTTTTAAATATTAACTAAGTGAGTGTTTGATGATGACAAAGGAAATCTAAATGTAAAAATATGGGGGATTTCGATACCGATAAATTTATATGAACTAAAAGAAAAATTAATAACGATTAATCACTCCTAACATTTAGAATTTGGAATCATAAATACAAAAATGTTGAATCATAAGTACAAAACACACTATGTTGTTGTGGAAACAACATAAAGACAGTATTTAAAATATCTGACTTTAGCATTTACTTCAGGGAGTGGAAATATGGATGTTAAACAACAAATATTAATCTCAGAAGCCAACTTGTTATTTTTCCTTCAGCCCTAATTAAAATATTTTTAATATCAGCTGATAACTGGTATTATACCTTTTAGAGATGCACCGATTACAATTTTCTTGGCCGATCCCGATTTCCGATTTTTCATTGAGTTTGACCTGCCGATCACTTTACAGCACACACAAATATTTATTTTCTGTCTTTTCTTTAATAGAACAGTTTGCATAGAACATAGAATTTTTTTTTTAACAGATAATGTTAATATGTAATATAGAACTATATAAATTACTCCTGGTGTGGGAAATTCACAATGCAGTGTTATGGAAGAACCATTTCCTTCTTTTCACATTCAATATCAATTTCTTCTCTCATCTGCCACATGTCCAGCCAGGCTAAACAAGCACTCACTGTCAACACTTGTACATGGCGTACAAGTACAACACACATAGTGCAAGGTACATGCACTATTTTTTTTTTTTTTTTTTACTGCATTGTGGCTAAGTTATTGATTTTATTTCACACATTTGCAAAAACTTGCTTTGTGTTACAGTCACACCAGTTCATTTGGGGTTGGGGTGGGTGGAGTGAGTCTATTTTGCACTCTTGATATTTTAGAGTGTCACCCCTTCACTTCACTCCCCTGTACTTTTTTTTTTTTTGGCATTCGTGGCTTATTTGTAGATTGTACCCCTAAAAATTGCTCTATTTTTTCATAATTTTCTATTTCCCATTAATAACACAAGTATGACTATTTTTTACAACCATTTAGCTTTTTCGAATCAAGTGTACTTTTTTTTTTCCAGTCCCATAGTGACTGCCACAAAAGTCACCGAGCTTTGTACCATTCCGTTGAAGTAGCTGTTTTTAAAAATTCGAAATGTTTTATATATATATATATATATATATATATATATATATATATATATATATATATATATATATATATATTATGGATGCAAATTATCGATTAATTCATTAATCATTAATTGATTGACCTTATCGATCGATTAACGATTAACTGATAAGCGGCTATTTTCCTGAGAATGTACATTTCTCACAGTATAGTTTCTTTAACATAAAAACCAAAATATTGCTTATAGGCTACTGAATAAAAATGCATGTTATATTGCTCAATTGATGTTTTATTGTAGCAGTTGGGATACGGTACAGATAATGGCATTTATGTAGTTTAACAAAATAAATTATGCACAGAAAATTTAAATACATAAAAAATAATTGTGCACTGGCTCACCTGTTGCATGTGAAACATTAAGCAACATAAAATACATTTTAAATAAAAATCTACATGGGTAGGCTTAGCCTACAATATTAAGCCTACATATAATAATCTATCTGGTAAACTACTTGAATGAAAAACTTGAAACATTAGCAGCAGCAGCACTTATAATCCCCCTTGGTCTGAGAAAGGTAACAGTAAGATTACTAGACCTGGAAACTTCAAATATAGAACTGAACACAACTTAAATCATCCCTGAGGAAGGTGACAGTAAAATTAGAGGGCGTCCCTCGTTTACACTGTCAGTGAAATGTGACCAAACTCCGTCTTCCATTTTTTTGCTCACATGTGACACAGATCCGATGTGTTCTATGACAGTGTAAACAGGAAGAAAACGCATGCATTCGGATATATCGAGATCGGTTTCAGGCCTTATTCATATGTGGAAATAAATATGTGCCAATGCGACTGTCATGTAAACAGGCAGGTCAGATTTTCTGAGGCATTAGGCAACGTCTCCGCGGTTTAATGACGAGAGAAACCCACGCGCATCTGCAAAGGGACGGATGGCCAGACGAAACGTTGTGTCGTCGTAGGAGAGGAATGTGGACAAACGTTGACACAACATGTTGTACACAACAAAATTTCGGTCCCACTGCTCCTCGTTAAAGCCAATATTTAAAGCCAGTATGCTCCCACCAGTCCTGAGATCTCTCTCACACACAATAACTGAAACATGTGCGCAATGGTGGCACTTTTCGTCCTCCTTCGCCTCAAATTTGAAATGCTCCCACACTCCACTCCGTTTTGACCGCCTGATGTTTGGTTTCTTTTTTGCCGCCTCAGGTTTGTGTCGGGTCTCTCGCCGCCCGCGAGAATCTTGTGTCACGTTCGCAATGTTCAATTAGCCGACAATTAATTTAATTTAATCGAGTAAATTCTTGTCGACAATTAATCGATAATCGATTATACGTACGCAAAAATCACGGTTCGGTACGTACCTCGGTTTTAAAGTCACGGTTCGGTTCATTTTCGGTACAGTAAGGGAAAGAAATGCAAACATTAAACTGCAGGTTGTTTATTACTATAAACTTTTTTTAACAATTTGTTTACACTTTTTTAAACACTTTTTAATAAAATATAAAATATATATAAAATAAAAAAAGAATAAGAAATAAAATACTGCTGCAAAGTTCTCCACTAAATAAAGTACTCTGTCTCAAACCAATATCACATAATAAAATATAATGAAAAATATAAATAAATAACTATGATTACAGTGCAGCATTACCAATCCCAGCTTGTAGGCCTGCTCATATTTAAAAAATATATATATAACTTTTCCAAAGTGTAAAGGGTGGCTCTTCAAGCTCCGGCTTGTCCATACTGTCTATGGGCTTGTCTGCATTGGCCATGACGCTAGCTAGCGAGAGGCTGGGCTAAAGCGTGCCGTGTATGTTGTTGTACAGCGCGCGGTGTGTGATTTTTATTTATTTAATTTTTTCGCCCTGCAGTCGATTTCATTGGTTTAGGTTACAGCGACGACGGGTAAAACTTTAGAATCAGCTGCAGGGCGGGATTTGCGCTGAACGCGGAAACTTCCGCCACTTAATATGTTCGTGGGGGAACTAACGCTTTAATCTTTGCGATTAATTTGAGATGTTTAACACGTTTAAAAAAAATAACGCAATTAATGCAGCACTTTTTTTTTTTTGCCTCATTTTAATGATTTCCTGTTGCGGCTGCTATTGAAAAGGCTGAAAATATGCCGTCCCGCCCCTCCGTGTTCGGCGATCAGGTTTCATTCTCGTGCAGCGAGACCTGTGTGTGTGTGTGTGTCGGCGCGCTGCTGCGCTCTCTGCTCAATGTACCGATCGAATCATGTACCGATCACGCACTGGAAAAGCAAAGTCCGCTCAAATAACGTGAAATTTCTTAGTAGTAGACTTCTGTTTGCAATAGCACTACTGAGCTGGTATAGTCATGCTGGGCAACAAAGGTAAAATGACCTGCTCTGATCACAAGCTCTGGTAATAATAGCTTTGTAGGACTAAATTTTATTTTGATGATTAGTAAAAAAAAAAAAAAATATCTGTTAAATTGATTATGTTGATTGATTATTGAAAAAGAATAATATATTGATATATTGATGTTTAATATTATTTTAATATAGGGCTATTTTCTGTTCCTTTTTTTCCCTGTGTTGTTTAATTTAATTAGGTGATTCTAAATATTGATGATTACAAGCTATATATATATATATATACCCTGGACCCTGGACCACAAAACCAGTCACATGGGTAAATTTTCTGAAATTGAGATTTATACATAATCTGAAAACTAAATAAATAAGCTTTCCATTGATTATGGTTTGTTATGAAATGACAATATTTGGTCGAGATGCAACTATTAGAAAATCTGGAATCTGAGGGTGCAAAAAAATGGAAACATTGAGAAAATCTCCTTTAAAGTTCTACATTTATGTTCACGATGCATTCACTCACAAAAATAAATGTTTTATATATTTACGGTAGGACATTTACAAAATATCTTCATGGAACATGATCTTTACTTAATATCCTAATGATTTTTTGCATAAAAGAAAAATGTATAATTTTGACCCATATAATGTATTGTTGGCTATTGCCACAAATATACCCGTGCGACTTGTGACTGGTTTTGTGGTCCAGAGTCATATATATATATATATATATATATATATATATATATATATATATATATACAATATTTGGTTTATATATTTATTTATATATATATATATATATATATATATATATATATATAAATAAAATTAAAGGGCAACACCAGAGGGCTAATATACATTTAGAGTAGCATGAGGTAGTTGAGTGAGCCAATGAACACCAAGAGTTATAATTGTGTCTGCTATCCATATCAGAGCATCAGATAATGGTTATGTATATGTGTGTGTGCTAGTCAGATGAAGACGCCTATGTGTGTGCCCTGGCCTCTGTCACCATAAATCAGTAAAGAGAGCGTGTGGCTGTGGATCGCAAATGTGTCCCTACCCACAGTCATTCTGTTATCGACCGCACCAACAGAACACACTTTTTAACTCAGTCAGGCCCCTTCATTAATAATCCACAATGTATAGTAAACACACTTGGTTCCACGTACAGCAAAACAGTCACATATGAAAAAGCACACAGTCACACAACCTCTTTCTCACAAACATGTCAAGAAACGTTCAGCAAAGCAACATGTAGGAGCAGTGTTGACTAACATCTTTATGGCGGTACCTTTATACAAAAGAGACATGATACTTGATCCCTGTTATATGAGCTCAGAGCTCTGCTGTCTGCCATTGGACCTGTATGTGAATGTGTGTGTGTGTGTGTGTGCTGACTGCTCTATCAGTCAGCAGCAATAGAAAGATCTAGAAGCTTGACTGGATTAACAGATGGGAGTGCTATGGCAGAGTTGATGAAGTTGGCACAGCATTGAGCTTTAGTCTATTGTGGGTCTAGTTTAGGACAGACAGCTAAACATAACTTACTTTCAGATGAAGAGACACACCTTCCCACTCTGTGGACTGGCCAATGTATTAAATGGACAATGGGTCTCAATCACTAATAATTGCATAGATTATTTATTCGCACAGGAGAACTTCTCACAAAAAATTCCCACCTAATTCACAACACTTGCGTACGCACATGGATTTGTTCTTAACCCCGTTCGGATGTTAATTTGGAGTATTCTAAAAGAGTGACTACGTGCCCGAGGTTTGTAATTTACATAAAACACACCCACACCATGGTTATATAAGGGCTTTACGCACATCCTTTCCTTTCGCCGCTCTCTAAAGACGCGCTCTCGCCTGATAGCTCTTGCAGCAAGCTCCTCGAGCAATGCCAAGTGTGCCATCCTCAAAACAAGTTCAAACACAAGAAACACCTTAAATACAGACCCAGATATGTTATATTTTTTATATTATTTATTTCTTCTTAACGCGTTTATAACGCCACCCAGGTTATGAGGATTAAAAAAAATTGTATTGGAAACGTTTAAGATATTTGCGTATCGATATGTATCGTATTTTTGACAACACTAAATTTAATGGATCCATGCTGAATAAAAGTATTAATTTTATCCCCAAAAAAAGGGGGGAAAATAACTTACAGGGTTCCCACGGGTCCTTGAAATCCTTGAAAGTTTGTGAATCTGAAAAAATGTTTTCAAGGCCCTGGAAAGTTTTTGAAAATAAACATACATAGAGACAGGTGCTTGAAAGTGCTTGAATTTATTTTGATGGTCAGATACACTTTTTCCACCGTAATGTTTCTGTTGTTGTTACCACTTGTGTCTATTCAACCGTATAGTGCTGCGCGGATCGCGGCTAATCGCGGGTCGGGCGGGCCAAGTAATACAAACATTCCATTCCAATTAATCGAGGGTGGATGACAGATAAATCATTATAATGTGTTGAGTTTAATAAAGACACGGAACTCTCATCACAGTAAAATGCAATGAACGTGTGTGAACGTGAACGTTTACTTTCGTTTTCAACAACGTAATTCTCTTCAGGGAAAACCAATCAAGGAAAACATATCAGGGCTCGACAATAACGCTTGTCCGGGACCATAGACTGTGTCTGGGACACGTGTGTTTTTTTCTTTTTTTGAAGGGGAGAGAGAATTGTAGGCCTATTACTTGCCCAACCAGACAAATGCCCTGATTAAAACAATTTTTAGTATAAAAATACAAAATAACTAATTCTGTTTTATTTCATTTAATGTAAGTGGCGATTGATAGCCTATAGTTGATAATAATATAGGCCTATAATGTACTGATGGTAACAATGTTGCGCTGTTGAGGTTTGCGCAGTTATTTATAACACTATAGTTAAGAAACAATATTTTGTATAGCCTAGGCTACACACGACCAGAGAGCCATCAAGATTGAAACCGAGACTGATTTCATAACAGTTCAATAAACAAATAGTTAAAATTAAGTCACTTACATTTTGAACGCAATAACTGTTTTTGTTCCGTTTCAGCAGCGAAAATAGTTCAAAACAAAGATCACAGCAGAACCATCGCGCATCTCACAGCAACACTTGCTATACTGAATGATACTGAATGATTCAGCATTTTGAGCGAATCGGTTGAGTCAAAGATTCAGTTACCCATTCATAAACTGCCCCATTCTGAATAAATCAGCCGTTTGTTCGAATCGTTTGAATGAATGACTCAATGACTCGCTCATTAAGACGGTCGCCTGCCGCCTCCTACTGGCGGTTTAGTTTCATAAAGTATCATTCTTTTCAACATTCCTTACTTGTATATTCAAAAATATTTTAAATAATCTAATTTAATACACTTATAATTTTTCAATGTAAATTATTTAATTTGATTGGAAACAGCATAGTGTCTTATTATTTTAATTGAATATATTGATCAAATTTAAGAATTTGAAATGAAAGATGGAGCAAACATTTAATAAAATTAGGGGAAAAATGCCCTTTATAAAAGGTACAAAAAAATTAGTGTTTTCAAACAGTGATGTAATGAAACACTGACAATTTAAGTTTGAAGGGAGTAAAGCCTCTGTTTAGGCTATTAAGGAAATGTAATTTTGCCAAAAGAAAAACTTTTATTTTAAATAAATGTTAATTTTTAATCAGCCTACTTCAGTGTGATATGTTACCATATCATGCTTAACACTGAGAATCTGAATAATTGTAATGTGATGATCAGATGCAGATATCTAAATCAAAGTATATGGGCGGTTTGCGGGTGTATTATTTATTTTTAACAGTGGATTCGGGTGACTCAAAGTGCACCAGATTAATGAATTTATCTTTAAAATGTAAAAAAATTTATTACGGGGGGGGCATGACCCCAGACCCCCCTAGGGGTACCAGGCTCCACCCACAAAAATAATGTGGGAAACACATTAGGCTATATGATGATCTACAAAAAATAATAATTTAATTATCTTATTATTAAAATACATTATTAGGATTTTACCACCTCCGCCTTATTTTGAGCCAGGAAAAACCCTGGATACGTTAAGTTTTTCCGCATGAGGTAGGCTACTTTGTGTTGTACGTTGCCATGACGTTCACAGGCGCATGAAAGTACCATGGTACCTCAACGTTTGTTGTTGGACACAACAAATGTGTCCCCACATTAAGTCCTTGAATTTGAGGGTATTGGACCTGGAAAGTCCTTGAAAGGTCCTTGAATTTGAAGTTAACCAAGGTGTGGGAACCCTGAACTTATTGACCCCAACATTTTGAACGGTAGTGGTGCAGAAAAGTGTAAAGCAGGGGTGGGCAAACTTTTTTTCATGAAGTGCCATTTTTATGTATATAAACATATTAATATTCATAATGAAATAGTGCAGAACCTATTTGGGCCTATTTACATCTGGTCATTCATGGCTTTTAACTGATCGGATAGCTATCCGTTTGGTTAAAACGGTTCCATTTACACTTGGCAGCATAAATGTGTCTCTGCATCTAATCTTCAAGTCCTGCACTATATGCAAATTTAACATCTTTTCACGATTGGATAGCCATCCGATCAGAGAAAACGCATGAAGTGACCAGGTGTGCATGAATGGAGTTTTCACATCCATCACAGTCATTTTGATGTTTGTGGAATGTTTAATAGGACTCAGTATACTTGTTTTGGATATCTCTGAAATTTATAGCATTGACTATGTACAGCGGAACAAGCTGTAAGCTGTCAGTCAAGTAACTTGTGTACGCGTGATGCGCAGTGGTCATGCTAATGGTTTGTTAGAGACTCAGAGCTGCGCGCTTTCATTGACTTGCAAAGTGTAATTCTTACACTTTAATAGTATTTATAACTCCTACCTAGGGCTGCTCGATTATGGAAAAAATCATAATCACGATTATTTTGGTCAGTATTGAAATCACGATTATGTAACACGATTATTTCACATGACTTTGGGAACGTGTTGCATTTATTAAAAAGACACGGTAACACTTTACAATAATGTTAATTAGTTAACATTAGTTAATGTATTAACTAACATGAACTAACAATGAGAAATACATTTGTTACAGTATTTATTAATCTTTTTTAATGTTAGTTAATAAAAATACAGCTGTTCATTGTTTGTTCATGTTAGTTTACGGTGCATTAACTAATGTTAACAAATACAACCTTTCATTTTAATAACGTATTAGTAAATGGTGAAATTAATATTAACTAAGATTAGTAAATGCTGTAGAAGTATTGTTCATTATTAGTTAATCTTAACAAAGGTAGTTAACTAATGCTAATTAATGAACCTTATTGTAAAGTGTTACCAAAGACAACTTTCAACAATTCTTAAAAAATCAAAATTTGAACATTGATTGTACTTTTTGAACTATTATATAAATAATATATAACAGATAATACTTCAATGAGTATTTTAATAATTCCCGCAGGTCTACCACTTATAATGCGGGAAATTCCCCCGCAAACATTGATTCACTTTAGCATGTAGATTGTATGAGTAGCCTAAATGAATCCACACAGATTATAAAATCAAATCAGTCATTTTAAAACTTTCTCCAAGACGCAATTTCACAAACCGCGTGAGTGTTCAGCGGTGCTGCGTCTTCTCCCTCTCTGTCTCTCAAAATGGGTTGGACAAGGCAATCGTCGAAACTACACATTCGCGTTTAGGAGTCGGGACATGATGGAATTGTCACTTGTACAATCGGGCCAGCATTGCATCGTAACTAAAGTTTATCATTTTCAGTTCTTTTTAAGTTTTATCAGTTTAAACATTCAAGCTGAGAGAGTTTATGGCATCGGGAGGGGCGGATGTGCGCGTGCGCGCGTCATTCAGAACACGACAAAATAAGAGCGTTCTTTCAAAACAGAACATGGCAAAATAATCGTTTTTACTCGATTATACTATTTTGGTGATCGTTGGGAGTAGAAATCGAAATCGAAATTCAATTAATTGCACAGCCCTACTCCTACCTTAATAAAACAAGCTGTGTTACTATGAGGAGTGATTACCTCAAAATGTAGATCTGTATGTAAGTACGAGGTACTTTATCCGAATGACATATATGCACCTCTCTCGTTTTTGCTCACATGCCAGTGATTACCCTACGTGCCAGTGTTGGCACATGTGCCATAGGTTACCAACCTCTGGTGTAAAGACAATAAGACATGCTTGAATAGTGTCTTTGATTTAAACTTCAAATTTACTAACTCCAATTTTTGCAGTTGACGAATCTTCATGAATCAGAACTTCATAAATCATTCTGTTTGTTTCTGCAGTATTAATCGATTCAAAATTATGTTTCAGTGATTCGTCAACACTCATCAATGCTAATGAAAGTATCTTTGTGGCATTTATATGTATTATATATTAAAATATGTTGTTTAATATGTAATATTTAAATGTGTAAGTTGATATTCCTGTTTATTGTCATATGTGTATACTAAGGATAAAGATTAATTATTTTTCCTTGTTTATTTTTGTGTACCGCAGTTGTGCATGTATAAGGCAAGTGTACATTTTCACCAAGTAAAGCTGTTTGGTTTCCTCAGGCCACTAGGCCACTATCGTTAGGTCACTACCGTCACACACTGCCTTCTCAAATTTCCCCTGACGATCCATCTCACGTTACCATGACAGCAGGGCATGTACATGTCATATTACAGGAGAGGGGTGGTCTGGAAAGTAAGAGGATGTGTTGGAGAGCTAGACTAAGGCAAATATCTGTGAAAACAAAATCAGTTAAAACATTTTTTGTTGATTTAGAAAATACATAGTTTTGCATATCCTTAAATGGATAGTTCACCCAAAAATAAAAATTTGGTCATCATTCTTTCACCTTCATTTTGATCCAACCCTATATTATTTTTTTCTTCTGTGGAACATTACAGAAGATATTTTTAGAAATGTCTTATTTTATGTCAATGGTCACTATTGGTTTGGTTTCCAAAATATTCTTCTGTGTTTGGAACGACAGAAAAAAAATTACATTACTACTGTATGTTACTGAGTGTTAGCATATAACCTGCCCTTACAAAAGGTAATCATGGTCTTTGATCACAAGTCTTATTCCTAATTTTAAAACCATATTTTAACATCCAATTCACAGCTCAAAAGGTCATATACTCTTTTTTGTTTTGTTTTTCTTTGAGAACTTTCTAATTTGTCCTGTATCTCAGTGGACATGCATATGGCGAAAGACATTGTGGCACACGCACACCACAGCTGAACGATTTTATTGTCGAATATATCTAGGTGCAGATGCAAGCTGTGCCAAGCCAGTTTTTCTGGTCCCGAATCACATAGTCTTGCATAGCACTTTTTCATGGGGAGTGGGAACCGTTTCTGGCACTAGCACCAACCCTGGAAAAATAAGATTTGTTGAATTTCTGTGGTTGTGACAAGCAAAAGAACATGAAATCGATGCATCCTAAAATGTTGCATAGCTGCTCAATGATTAAAGGTGCCGTAGAATGGATTATTTTATTATTTTATAATGTTTCCTGGGGTGCCCTTATAATGTTAGTATGTTTTTTAGATCAAAATTTGTTATAATTTAGAAATAAAAGGCATATTTCCTAGCCTGATTTCATCACCTGGTTTGAACACTCTGTTTGAAGGGGCGTGTCTGCTGTGAGACTTCAGTGTTGTTGCCCACTGCTGTGATTGGCTGACATGCTTGCATATGAAATATCTGGCATTACATGTGGAACTATCTGGAAAACTTTTACTATTACAGCTATTATACGTTTTTACTATTACAGCTATCGGGATTAACGAATCATGAGAAGTTTTTTAAGTATTTAGATCTATTCCAGCATTGAGCAGATGACAGCCTGTTGATCGCGTGAATGAAGATCTTATCACTGCAATGCGATTTACTGATGCATAAACAGTGTTGAACGACTTTGAGAGAAAGATTATCTGTCTGAACTTGAACAATTACACATCAGAAATTCACATAACCCACTGGTTCTTCAGAGGCTCGGATGAAGGAGCTAAAAAAATATTTTTGTGTTCATTTGTAGTTACATCCAAACTGAGCAACTGCCATGCTTCGTTCGCTCGTTTGCAAGCCACGATGTCTCTCGAGGAAAAAAAAAAATATCGCGCTGGATCTAGATAACACAGTGTAAATTATCGTTAATAAAATCACTTCTTACCGCTTGCGGGAATATAACGTTAGTTGAAATTGCCCCCTTCGTCCGTTTGAGACGCCGAGAGAAGCCTGGCTGCTTGATATTGTTCCAGGTTAGAAAAACAGTCCGTGGTGAAATGGGCAGAGCAACTTTCTTCGAATTAAACTGTAGCGGTATCCGATTATAGATAGATTATAGATAGATCTGCCATTTTCCCTATGATCCTCGCTTGTTTCTTCACCTGCAGAACTTCTGATGATTCGGCTGCGCAGTTCCGCCTGGCACTGAGCATGGGCTGGCATATGCAAATTTTTAGAGGCGTACATATTAATGATCCCAACTGTTGCGTCACAGTTGGTGTTATGTGGAGATTCGCCTGTTTTTCAGGGGTGTTTTTCAAAAACGAGATTTAAATAAGAAAGAGAAAACTATGGTGTTTGAGACTCACTGTATGTCATGTCCATGTACTGAACTCTTGTTATTTGACTATGCCAAGATAAATTCAATTTCACATTCTAGGGCACCTTTAATCTTGTTTTGTAAGTCTTAATTTTTTACAATATCTACAACCCATCACTATGCATTGTGTAACTTCTCTGTTTATGTTGCTCTTGGTCTGTGTACAGGGCATCATCCCTGCCTCCCCTGGACTGGCCATTGCCAAATCAGTATGGGCAGTATGAACTAAAGATTGAGGTTCACCCCAAAGCTCATCACAGAGCTCATTATGAGACCGAAGGCAGCCGAGGTGCTGTCAAAGCCGCGTCTGGGGGACACCCTATCGTCAAGGTGAGTCTCCACAACAGGACTTTTACTGATGATGTCATTTTCCCTGGCTATATTTCCTGGTTGAATACATTTGTTTGTTGATTACCACCAGTGGTTAAATTTGGTTTTGGATTTTCATACAAAGCCTTGTAGCCTTGATTTTTTTAGAGCTCATTACGCTGGCCACAAAAGTGGGAACAGAGCGTGATGCCATCCGTTCCCTCACAGGAAGCAGAACTTGAGAAGTGAGACCACACAGAAAGTGTCTTCTATGTGGCCTAGTAACCTCATTACTGGTCATAAAATTCCTTTTACTGGGTAACAGCTAGTGCGGGACTGTGTTGGTTTCAGTTAGATCTAAGCAGGCAGTATAGCAGTCTGATTAGAGGCTTTATTTAATACCGACTGCATTTGTGCTACTTGTACTAGCTGCTCACCGGTGGGAGTGTACTTCAGTAGAGGTGATGGCATCATTTATGTAAAATGAAGCCAAATTAGTAACCTGCTGTATCATGTGGTACTCCTGAACGGATAGGTAAACTTACCTGGCACTCTCTTGAGGCTTAGCTCTCATAGAGAGACTGAGAGAGAGAGAGAGAGAGAGAGAGAGAGAGCGAGCGAGAGAGAGAGAGAGAGCTTGTTGGTAAATATTTTATGGTCTTGGAGGCAGTGGCCTCTTTTGTGGTAGCCTTAATGAAGCACATACAACTCAGGAACCAAGATCATTGAATGTGTGAGGAAAAAAAGAAGGCCTTTCCCCTGAATCATAACCTCTGGCATTGAATGGTCCATTAAACAACCACAATAAGACCTGCATTTCTGCCACGTCACACCTCTGTCTTGGGGGCCATTAATTGGCCATCATTCCTTGTTTATGACCTTCGTTATGTTACCTGCATGATCATCTTTCATTATCAGACATCTCCCCTCTTTTATACTACAGGGCTGCCTTTACAATGACCTTTGTTCCAATTCCTCTTGGTTAGTTTGAGCCGTTTCTTTGTACTTTTTCTGGACTATGCCTTGTGAAATTTGTAGATGTCAAATGCAAAAGCATATCACAAAATTTTGGGGGATTTCCTATCTCTCTGGTGTAGTTTGTTGTCAGTTTGTGTGTATGGGTTGTTGATATGGCAGTTTTTTTTGTGTCCTGAAGATAGTACTGAAGATAGTATTGAATAATAAAATATAAATAAAACTACTTTGAAGTAGTTATAATTATTTGAAGTCATAATTATATTGTTAATGTGGTAATTGAGTATACTACTTGAAACCTGAAGTTCAAACTGAGCATCAGAATGGGGACGAAAGGTGAGTAAAGCATGGCATGGTTAGTGCAAGATAGGGTTGTGCCGATGGACGATATCATCATGGAGAGCCACCATCGTGATGCCACGCCCCCCACCCTGTCAGACCAGCCCAGTCTCACGGCAGTTTGTGAAAGGTCACATAATTTAATCTATTGATTCGTGTACACCAGTCAGTGGTTGGGAACCTGTGGTTCGCGAGCCATACCTGGCTCTTTGGCAAAAATCATGTGGCTCGCAAGGTCTCTCACCCTTTACCAACAAACGATAAAAAAATTAAGACACATCAACAGAGATCGGCTCTCTGCAGAAAAATCAGCCAATTACAATTCCCTTGTTGTACAGCCTACCGAAGTTAATTAAAAATTTATGATAATAATAATATTCAAGTTGTACCGGCAAAAGTGCGTGTTCAGTGCTGTTCGCGAGTGTCACGAGTCACCACAGCAATCAACTAACCACTTACGTTTCTGTGGTAACCTACAGCTCCTGCACTGGGATTCAAGCAGTTGCAGCTTGTTTAAGGTAATGGCGAAAATCATTTTAGAACAGCAGCGAAAATGTAAAAGTAGGCTATATAAACTTTAATATATCCTTTTATTGAAACGGGTACTTTGCTGTGCAAAGAGACATTTCGAAACATTTCACCCACTGGCCGCTGGTACTTTCACTTTTGCCGCAGAGACCCTTTATGTCCTATAAATGTGTTGTATTTTTGATATTCCGCGCAGATTTCAGTTGACGATTCTATTTAAGGTTATAACAAAATATGAATGAAAGAGAAAGAAAAGAGCAGGATGTGCTTTATATTGAAAAGAAATATTAAAAGCGCGATAAGTCTCGAAAAAGAACTGAATACTGAGAGGATGCTGTGCACGCGCTCCGAGCGCAACACGGACAAGCAGCCTTTGTCTCCGGTTGCGTGCCTAACAGCCAAATAAACACTGAAATATTTCAAAATGCCAAGTCAAGTATTCCCGTAAACACAGTACATATAAGTACTATGTGCATTCTCTCTCTCTCTCTCTCTCTCTCTCTCTCTCTCTCTCTTCGTCCCCCCCCCCCCCCCGACGATATCATCGTGATGTTTTACTGTAAACATCGTCAACTGCCAATTTAGGGGACATCGCCCAACCCTAGTGCAAGGTGGGCTGGTCTGAGTAATGTAGAAACTGCTGATCTACTTGGATTTTCACACACAACCATCTCTAGGGTTTACAGAAAATGGTCTGAAAAAGAGAAAGTATCCAGTGAGCTGCATTTCTGTAGGCGATACTGCCAGTGGTCAGAGGAGAACGGCCAGACTGGTTCATGCTGATAGAAATGCAACAGTTTCTCAAATAACCACTCGTTAAAACCAAGGTCTGCAGAATAGTATCTCTGAACGCACAACACGTCAAACCTTGAAACAGATGGCCTACAGCAGGGATAGGCAACTCCGGTCCTGGAGGGCCACTATCCTGCAGAGTTTAGCTTCAGCCCTCATAAAAACTCACCTGCCTGTATCTATCTAGTAATCCCGAAAACACTGATTGCCTTGTTCAGGTGTATTTAATTAGGGTTGGAGCTAAACTCTGCAGGACAGTGGCCCTCCAGGACCGGAGTTGCCTATCCCTGGCCTACAGCAATAGAAGATCACACCAGGTGCTACTCCTGTTAGCTAAGACTGTGACTATAATTCACAGAGACTCACCAAAATTGGGCAATAGAAGATTGGAAAAACGTTGCCTGGTCTGATGAGTCTCTATTTCTGCTGCGACCTTCAGATTGTAGGGTCAGAATTTGGAGTAAACAACATGAAAGTAAACAACATCCATCATGCCTTGTATCAACGGTTCAGGCTGGTGGTGGTAGTGTAATGGTGTGGAGGGTATTTTCTTGGCACACTTTGGGCTCCTTTGTACCAATTGAGCATAATTTAAACGTTACAACCTACCTGAGTATTGTTACTGTACATGTCCATCCCATTATGACCACAGTGACCATATCCATTTTCTGATACCTACCAACAGGATAACGCACCATATCAAAAAAGCTCAAATCATCTTAAACTGGCTTAGGGAACATGACAATGAGTTCACTATACAAATAAGGTTTTTAGAAACTCAAAAGGCCATGCATAATGTACAGGGTTTAACAGTTTAATTCATTTTATTTCAGAGAAATGGGTAACAGATAGTTTCACTATATTGTTAAGTTTGTATAAACAATTATTTGGACTTCGACTTCAGTAGACTAATGACAATTAGTATGCAGATGTTTCCTTCAGAAAAGATATGTTCCTTTTGCATTTGTAGAGAAGAAATGTGCTTTCATGATTGAGCCAGTAAAAATGTAACAAATTATGTTAAAGGGTAGCCTGGATGCCAGCCGAACTTAGTCCCACCCACAAAATTTTTCGGTCGGGAAGTTCGGTCTGGACTCGATCCGTTGAGGAGCTATTATGCCCGAACAAAAATGGTTCGGACCAATCAAATTGTCAGGGCGGGCTTTATACGATGATGGACAGATGAGCAACGGTAACGTAATCATCCACGTCACCAACGAGCGCTTGGGTTGAATTCAAATGACTGCCGCTGGAGAATTGAGATTTCACGAGTTCACGCTTACAAATAAGTCAGATAGAATAAATGCATATTTGGCGTGCTGTCTGAGGAGAGGGCTCGGGCTCGGTATTCGGCCTGAACCCAAAGTACTCCCCCCATATTCCTGGCTGTGGAAGAACAAGCCGAGAGTGAGTGGAGGGATGCTAAAAACTGTCAAGGAATGTTAGGTGAGTTGACAGAGTGAATAAATATATGCTTCCTCTCATGCTGATAAGGTAGGCATGGTAATTGTTTGATGACAAGTTGATTGGATTGATTATTTGAACGTGCTCCTCTCGAACTTTGTTTATAAAACATTATGTGTAGATTCTGCCATCGCGTCTGTTATAGAAGATATCGACAGCGCATTAATTTTAAAAGAGGAACAGAGAACCGCGATCAAGGCATTTGTCGATCGGAAACATGAATGAAAAATATACGTCACTTACTCCGTTGCTCTGATTGGTTGTAGGTCTATCCAATTGAGTGCAGAGGCATTTTCTTTCCTGGTTCGGTTGAAACACGCCTCATAATCAAAGCTCAATGGAGCAGTATCAGACTCGTATTCTGACTAGAATCTGAGTATGACGACGTCAGGTTAGTTAAAGGGGTGATGAACTGAGAAATCAAATCAAAATCAAAACAGATTTTTGTCTTGTTTGTTGAGATTTATTTCCCACTTCCAGCCTTTCATGCTTAAACATCAACCACCTGTATGCACATGAGAATCAGTGTTGTGCGAGCGAGCGTGCCTTACTTACTATTTCTGGGTATTAATGACTAACTCTTTAACATCATAGCCCCACTTCCCTCACACTATGACTGAGGATGCATAATTACCTCACATTACTGAAGTCTGTTCAGTGGTAGACACACACTGATCCACCCACAGGGAAAAACTGCTAGAAAACCTGGCTAAATATCTGTTTGTTTGTTTTTTTCAGGATATTTGATCATATTTTTACAAAAGGTGAATTAAATGAATAGGGAAACTACGTTCGTAGACAGATGCAAGCCTTAACATGTATAAAGCTATTATGGGTAATAATATACTGAACAGATATACTTGAACAGAAGAAGGTTAACATGTTTAAGTGATTGGCATCTATACAGATATGCATTTACAAACTCTCTGAGAACTACTGCAAACAATCAGTATAGGAAGATCAGCTGACCAGCCTATGTATCTGCAGTAATTTTGATCAATCTTAGCAATCAAGTAATAAAAATGGTGGGTTTAGATTATTTAATAATTTTAGTTAATGTATTAAGTATTAATTAACTTTTACAGCATTTATTAATCTAAATGAAATGAATTCTACATATAGTAATACATTTTTGTATAACTTATGTGTTATTAAAAGTTGTTAATTATAAATGAGCAATTTATAATTGCTAAAAATAAAAAAAAACTGCATTAAAAAATGTTTAGTTAATGGTACCTAATGCATTAACTAATGTTAACAAATTTAACCTTACTGTAAAGTGTTAACATCGTATTTTCACACTTGTCTTTGGTTTGTGTTTATTTTGACTCTTTTATATGCTGTTTGATTGTGGTTTTGAAACGCCCTGGTTCCGTTTGGGAAAATCTGCACATGGAAAATCTCCCATACCTTCAGACCTTTCAGCGAACAGCTGTTTGCGATAATGTTTCCCGTGATGCTTTCTGGGGCATGCGCTGCTGGAGTCTTAGGCTGCTACTGTGGAGTATCTGTTGTTGTGACGTCAGCAGGTGACACCGCAGACTCCATCTGTCCCGGGAGTGAGCTGCTCTGCGGTGACTGAATCTTAGAGACGGTGAACAGACTCACTGAGCCATATTGCCGTCAGCAGCACTTGCGCTGCCAATTAGTCAGGACAGTTAGGACAGACCCATACATCTGTATGCCAGGTGTAAACTAACACAGGTGTCTGTGTGTTTTTATGTGTGCATCTGGGCGTTTGACAGAGAAGGCAAAGAAGGTAGTACCTAAAAAAAAAATTAGAAAATAGTTATTACAGAAATAAATCAAAACTAATGAAATCTGAGATGAAATAGTATGTGAATGGAACGATATTGAAATGAACTTGAAATGTGATCTATGACTATTTACACTTGCTGTGTTTACTGAGCATTTGTTGACTAATGAACCAAAAAGAAGGTGGCTATTACTAATAGGTGAACAAACAGCCACTAGTATAGCCACTAATAAGAGCTACACAAAATATACTTGTTCTTCTAATGTTGTAGTTATTAATGCTGTTCCATATGCCTTTAATGCAGAAACCATGCAAAAATAAAATGGAATTGGAACATCGAATTATACTAGACAAAAAAAAACAGGGTGTTGTAACCTGAAAAGAACAGTCACAAAAATGTTTTTTGTTTATAAAAGCTGAAATAAAATATAAATGTTAGATGAAGAACTTAGAATTTAGAAATGTTGCCTTTGCAGATATAACTGAAAAATAAATTAAAGTGAAATAGAAAAAAACAAAAACGAATAAATTGACAAAAGCACAACAAAATTACACACAAAAAAACATGAAAAAAGAAAGCTAAATATATATGAAAATAAAAGCTAAATAAATACTATAATAGTATAGAAATAAATACTAAAATGTGTAAGTGAATGCTAATGAGTGTTTGTGTGTGGATGATCTGACTGGATACTTCACCTTCAGCTAGGGCTGCAACTAACGATTATTTTAATTGAAAAGAAAATTGACTGTTTAAAAGTATTGTTGTTAAATAGTGCAGATATCGATCTGAGCAAACCTTGTAAAAACAGCTCCTATTTAATAAAAGTTTAAATCATCTGAACACAGTAATTATATTACACTAATAGGCTATTCCAATAACAATCCCTTTACTGCTATGATAAAAATGATTACTTGTGTTGCATGTAGAATTTTAAACCTATACTTAATTTTTTTACAACAAATATTTTAGGCAGAATTATTGCACTCCTGTTCTACTGCGCTCCATCGCTTACGCACATACGTGCACTGACGCTTGGTTATTGAAGTCTGCAGTTTAACGGAGACTCGTTTATTGTCAGAATATGCAAAATGGAAATACTCGCAGGACTTAGACTTAATTTACAGATAAGGATATAACAGTAAAATGTAAGTTATGTACTGAGGAAAACTTGTCTCAAAAGCATTAAACAGCACATGCATTTCTCAAAGTACGACAGGGCAAGACGCGGTAAACGTTTATGCTTTTGTTTGAAGCGCATCAACTGTAACTGCCGATTTTCAACCCCCTTTACAGGATTGTTACAATGTCGGTAGAATATGAAATGAACCATGTATACTCATTCTCTGAGTTCTCTGGACTGAGAAATTCATGTTTATTTGTCAGCAAAAGTCCTGCATCCTAGTCCTACTGCATAGACAGCCCAGTTTTACTTCAAGCCTATTTTGCCACCGGTAAGGTACCCCTTTAATATAAAGCATTCTCATGTTTCAGATAACTTGGGTCAGGCACCTTTCCCCGCAGCAGCTCGCTCTGTGTCCTCCACTATTTTACATATGCGTTTTGTCCAAAGAAATGTGTTATTCACTACTATAAAGCTAAGTGACTGGTGGATGGTTTCCGTGCACAGCGTGCAGAGGTGACTAATCGATAACCGGATTCGTTGTCGATTATTTTTATTATCGATTGTAATCGATTTTATCGATTAGTTGTTGCAGCCCCACCTACATTCCTTCTGTAGCTGCTCTCGGTCCCATGTAAACATGTACTACGACCCAGTTATGTGGATGGTAGACCGTACACAGGTCACAAGGTTAAGAGAAGGTCACGAAATTAGCTTTACAGGGGCAAGAGCAGTCTAATGTTACAACCAGAAACACATACTTTACCACTCCAATTATTGTGTGAGAAATCAGAGACAAGATTTCTGGTGAAATCGAGAAACGTGTGTGAGTGTTTCTATCAGTTGTGTGTAAGTCAAGCTGCCATAACAGAAGGCTGCGGATTGCAGTGTACAGTAGCCAGACAAACACCAGCAAAACAAAGTGACAGTGTTTACTGCTAGTGTTTGCACTGGGCTAATTCACATTCAGAGATCTACAAGGAATGCTGTGTAATGCACTACAAACCTTGCTCGCGTCTCGCTGGGTTCGCTGTTAACCAAAATCAGCACACATGTTGGTGGAGACATAGAAGTTCTGATCCCATCTGGCTTAGACTTTCTTAAATGTAAGTATGTGTGAGTGAAAGATTACAATTGAACTGGTTAAACACACAGACGCTCACAAAGGGCAGCAGAGTTTACATATGCCGTAGGATCTGTTCATGTGTTTTATTCTCAGAGAAAGTCACTTGCACCTTTCACCCAGAGCTTTTATGTGGATAAAAAAGGCTAAGTGGAATCAACACAGATGGTGGAAATCAGCTTTATGAAAAATAAATTACCCTGTGTTTTTAAAAGGATGATGGTAAAGGAATATTCTAACTCTACTGAGAGCATCTGTTGCAGGCTGTCAATTACCACAAAGAAGATGTCTAATGGCAATTGTGCTGGAGAGGTTAAAAGCAGAAATGCAAAGCCAATGTTTTTGTTGAGCACTTGTCTAAATGTTGCTTTTGAGTTGGGAGTACCATTCTGAACATGCCCATTGTAGAAAATTACCTGCTTCATGCCTGACAGGCAGAGGTGGCTCTAACTTTGCCCTTACAAGCCTGTAGGGATGATCAACCTGTCAGGCACTAAGCAGGGAACTTTTCGCCATTCTGGTTATGGGTTACCAGTGTAATTCCTGTAGGTGAAATTTTGCTTGTGTGAAAATCATGGAAACCGGGTTTATCAGGGCCCTAAATTGTTTATGAATTTCATTTACCATGTATTTTTTAAAATAACTTATTTGTGAATCTTTTTGTTTAGTTTTTTTGGAGGAAAAAAAAAGTAAATCAAACATAAAATTTTAATTATGCATTTGGCAGACACTTTTATCCAAAGTGACTAAGATATTGCATTCAGGGTATACATTTCATTTGTTCATGCATTCTCTGGGAATCAAACCCATGCAAAAAACATACTCTTCTGTTTGAGCTACAGGAACACTTTTTAGTTAATGAAAAAATAAATATTTCTAGCAATTTCGGCAGGGCAAGTAAAAGTCAGTAATAGTAAAAAAAAAAAAAGTCACTAAAAGTACAAAAAAATCCTTTGTGAAAATTTTACACAAATGTATTCCACTGCTTTACAATCACTGTATAGACGTCCATTATAAGTGGTTTAGATTTACATTTATTACTTTGTTTTTACAAACTCAAAATCATATCTGTGGTACAACAATTTAATCCTGAATAGTCTGTCAATTAATCTTTTCCCAAAGATATTAGCTTTAGTATCAGATAACAAAACAGATAACAGAAAAACAAAATGGCTGACCTTGGTGACACTCAGATCTCAAGGTTGGGTGATTTTCTGTGCTGACCAGAGACATTTGTGGTGGTGTTTTTTTTCCTGGGGAGCAACCCTGTTGTCTGTATACCCTCATGAGTGCAGTGCTTTTGTTGTACAGTAGCCTGAGGCTGTATCTGATGTGGATTGAAGAGTGAAGCATAGGACACAGCACAGTGCGAACGGAGGGGGTGAGAGAGGTACACACCATGGTAAATGCTGTACTCATTCTATACAAAAGTTTATATCTTGATGTGTTTGTGTGGGAGTCCTAGTGTAGCCTTTTACACATAGTGTGTGTGTGTGTGTGTGTGTGTGTGTGTGTGTGTGTGTGTGTGTGTGTGTGTGTGTGTGTGTGTGTGTGAGAGAGAGAGAGAGAGAGAGAGAGAGAGAGAGAGAGAGAGAGAGAGAGAGAGAGAGAGAGAGAGAGAGAGAGAGAGAGAGAGAGAGAGAGAGAGAGAGAGAGAGAGAGAGAGAGAGAGAGAGAGAGAGAGAGAGAGAGAGAGAGAGAGAGAAAGTAGGGATAAATAGAGGTATACACGCAGAGAGCACTCAGACCCAGAAGGCTGGGTAACCTGTTGTTTAAATAAGGTCAATACACATACTCTCTCCCTCTCTCTCCCTCACACACACACACACACACACACACACACACACACACTCTCACACACACACACACACACACACACAGAGGCATATGTTGTGTAAACACTGCATCGGTGAACAGACTCTTACTGTGTCCAGTAAGCACAGAGAGTATGTCAGCGCTAATCCACGTTTTGGGGCAAGAGGTCACAGTGTGTGTGTTTGTGAGTGAGAGTGTTTTTGTGTGACCTTGAGTCTCCGCCCCACCCCCTTAGGCTCGGGTTTACGCACGCACGCACACACACACACACACAAACACACACACACACACACACACACACTCAATCATACTCGTGCATGCACACACACGCACCGGCTGGCCTTCACCATAGCAACCACAGAGCAACACAGGGAAACAACTTGCCAGCAGCGGGTAGGAAGGAGAAAGATAGATAGAGAGATGGAGAAAGGGAGGAGTGGAGATAGAGATTGAAGAGAAATAGGGGAATGAGACATAAAGCTTTAAGGGAAGTTCAAAGTGTAAAGGGTGTATGAAGGGAATTAAGGCATGATGAAACATTCAGCCA
Organism: Abramis brama; assembly: GCF_963993115.1. Classification (NCBI taxonomy): domain Eukaryota; kingdom Metazoa; phylum Chordata; class Actinopteri; order Cypriniformes; family Leuciscidae; genus Abramis; species Abramis brama. Next base: position 28,086,731 of record NC_139965.1, on the reverse strand, counting down.
ACAGCCAAAAGTACAACAGCGCAAAACGTGCTACACCAAAACATGCGCTGCACGTGCTTTTGTGGTACGCTAGACTGTTTCTTCCTGCTGTTTTTAAGACCACCTGATTCTGTGTTTCAGCCTGGGAATGCAATGAGAAACAGTCAGAATGAGACATCTTTATTTAGTCCTCAATATGAAAGGCAGCCCAGGGGGGCTATTTTTACCCCCGCTAGCTTTATTTCAGCAATGGGACATGTGACTTTTCTTAATGTCAGCAGTTTAATATAACCAGTGTCAGGGAAGGGAGGTTATAGCAGTGCAGGGACAGTCGTCTTGTGAAATCTCACACAAACACACACTGTGGATTTCTTCAGGCCTGCCGATGATGAGAGGATGAATGAGAGGATGTTTTCTGTAGCTGCTTGTGTTTGAAGAGATGGCACATCAACTCATTCAAGACTCCAGGTTTTTAAGCTTGTTTTCTGTTGTCCCTTCCTGTTTTTTGTTTTTGTTTTCTCTCTCTCTCTCTCTCTCTCTCTCTCTCTCTAAGCTTTTCTTCAGGATTAAAAGAAGAAGAAAAAAAGTGGGAATAGAGCGTGAATGTAGCCACTTCACAAAGTGGTGTCATACAAAACGCAAATGACTTCCCGTTCCTTGTAGTGTGAATCACAGTTGATCCACAAAACTCTTAACACATGTACACTACCTTCAGAAAGTAGAAAACAATTGGGTTTCCACAAAAACATTTAGCAGCACAACTGTTTTCAACATAGATAATAAGAAATGTTTCTTGAGCAGCAAATCAGCATATTAGAATGATTTCTGAAGGATCATGTGACACTGAAGATTAGAGTAATGATGCTGAAAATTCAGCTTCGACATTACAGGAATAAATTACAAAAAAGTATTAAAAATTATAAATTATTTCAAAATATATTCAAACAGAAAACAGTTAAATTGTAATAATAATTTGCAATAATACTGTTTTAACTGTATTCTTTATTGATTAAATGTACCCTGGTGAGCATAAGAGACTTCTTTCACAAACATTTAAAAAATGTTATCAACCTCAAACTTTTAAACAATAGTGTATAAACACAATTAAACACACTGCAGGCAAATACAAAAGGAGATCAGCTGTAATTATTTTGACTTAATGGAGGGAATGGCAATATCTTCTGAATGGAAATTACAGAATGAGAGAGAAAGAGTGCAGGGGTCGTGCTGAAGTCAGCAACAGAGGCTGAGCCGCAGGCCTTCAGAAACTCCTTGAGGATGTGGCATCTTGTAGCTGCTCTAAATGTCTTGAAACTGAAGCAGCGCTCTGAAACTTTGCTGAGGCTGCAACATGTTCATGGAATTTCCAAAAGTCATAATTGTTCATGGACTGATATATCATCGTGTAAAGTGATTTTACATTATAATGCATCATACTGACCATTAGGGGTTTGGGATACTTCTTTTTATAGCATTCCAGATCAAAATGAATGAATTTGGTAAACTTAAAATAAACATGAAACCAAAACTGACACTGTTTACTTTAATAATACATGTTCTCAGTCCTATTGTGCATGATTCATCAGTGCACTTTATTTCTAACAGAAATGTTTGTCTTTACAATTTTTAATCAAAATGAAATTACTGGCTCCATTATGCTATGGAACATCCACTCTTCAGGATCAGTCAGTTCCTATTTGAGTATTGAATATTGAATATTTTGTTTTACTCAGTCAGAAATAAATCATAATTTAGAAGTATAATAAGTTGTGAATGTGGTTTCATGTTGATTTAAATCATATCATACCATTGTTAAATAGAAAATTCACTTTTTGATGTCTAGAGTCTGCAAAAGGTTTGGTTAATTGAGATGATGCACTATTTAAATCTGTTGCACTATTGAAATGATGCACTATTTAAATCACACTGTGCAAGACTAGAGAGCAGTATATTTCAAATATATTCAAATAGAAAACCATTATTTTAAATTGTATATTGTTTCACAATATTACTGTTATTGTATTTTTGGTCAAATAAATGCAGCCTTTGCTAGCATGAGATGCTTCTTTCATTACATTAAACATTTTTACCGACCATACATTTTTGATTGGAGTGTTAGTTAATTAAACCTGGAAGCCAGTTTCATGCACATTCGCACAAACAACTCAGGCTTGTTTTGTTTTTCTTTGCGTACACACAATGAAAATTAATTGTCCAGTTGGGTTTAGAGCTGGTACCGGGGGTGGTTCACTCTCACCACTGAAATAAATCCTACAAGCATGTGGTGTTGACGGGGTCATGGTTCATTTCAGTTGAGCTCTTCACCTTTTTCAGGTCTTGGAGCATAAACATGGCCTCTGCTCCTGAATCTCCCATTGCCTGCAGGTCTCTGTCTGCCGGGGATTGTTCACCTCACAGAGTTCACTGCACTCACAGAAACAACATTACTTGATGGAAAAGCATTTAAGAGAAGGACGAGGCAAAAGTTTCATGAAGAAAAGTGACCAATAATGTTCCATTCAACATTTTTTTTTAGAAATTGTCTACTTTTACTACCATTTTTTTCTATAGTTCTGCCATGCCATCTAATTTTTTTTAAATCTAGTTTATTGTTAATTAACCCTTTCATGCATGAATTATGATAACCTCAGTCAAGATTTTTTTCCTATATGTTTTTATTGCTCTTAGGGCATGAAAAACAAGATTTGAATTATTTTATTTTTTTTTACACATTTTTCAAAGAGATTTTCAGATGTTCACTTGAGTGGACAGCATGCGTTTATGGTTTAAACTGAAGAGATACTGTTTTAAACATAATACAATAATCAAACAGATAAAGTATGTGTATTTAACAAACTACAATAATCAAACAGATAAAGTATGTGTATTTAACAAACTAATAAATAAAATTATATCAAATCATGTGAAAACTATAAAATATATACAAAAAATATAAATGCGAAATATTGCAAAGGCAATTGAACTTCATACAAGTTGCACTTCGCGTATCTTTGATATCAGAACATGAGGACGTGATTCCATCAGAATTTTCTACAGCCTGTCAAGAACACACAGAAACATTCAACGCTGCCCCGCAACGATATGCAATATGAAACCGAAATCGCGACACTCAGATCTATGAACCTGTGTCGCGGTGTGAGAAGGCAGAATCGCGACACACCCCTTCGAACTCCCAGAGTTATCCTTCCCGTCCAGATCCAATGCTATCACATCTTTAAATTACTATTGGGCAATTCCAGCGTTATGGACGTGACATTTGCAGTCAAAACTTGAAATATACATTCTCAGAAAATGCATTTAATACCAATATATTGAAACGTCTATCTATCCATACTCCCATAATAAAGGAGTCCAGACATTAGAAAAATACTAGTCTACACATGCGTTTTATATTTAATATGAGGGAAATACACATGCGTGTACACAAAAATTCTTTAACTTTTAGGTGGCAATTTTTTTTTTTAGTAATTCTGTGAATTACACTGCGCAAACCAAAAGTAATACTACCCACCGGATGAAGAAGGGTTGGCTCTCCACAAAACATAAAATATTCATTTTATTTTATTTTTCGTGTTCGCATTTATGAGGAAAAAACAATGTTACAGATGTGACAGTTCTCCGTTATGGACGTGAGCGCTCTAACACTTTCACAGAGACCTCAAACAGGCATTTAAAACACCAAATTTCGTTTTTTATTAATTGTATCTTAATTTTAATGTGTCATAAACCAATTGCCTGGATTTAATAAATAAGAAGTAAATATAGCAGGCAATATAATCAGGACATGGAGGCGCAGCCGACACTGACACAGAAAACACTTGTTTATTAATAAACAATTGAAATGTCTCCTTGCTATATTTGACATATTCATAATCATTACTTTTGCCGGTTCTTTGTGACAGCTTTTAGGTGCGTTATTGGCAGCGCCACCCTTACATGTTACATGAACGCGTCACCACCGCTCAATAGTTAATTGTTCTTTGGTGTTCCGTTTATACAGGCTTTCAAATGTTATTTAATAAAAATAAAAAAAAATCTCTCTATTTTTTCTCTCGACACCGCTTTAACTTGACACGAAGTTCTGGAAAAACTGTCAGTGACGGTCACAATATGCAAATTTGTTTAAATTCATACCAAAATTTTACTTTTTTTTTTTTTTTTACATTGAATCTTGAAAAAAAAAAATATAGACCTACCCTACCAACCCTTTTGTTTTTTTTGCTGTTACTGCAAACCAAAATATTTGTAAGGATGGCCTAATTAAACTGACAGCTTCATTGTTAATAAAGAGAGATATGCTGAACAGATGCAGGTACACATCTCTCAGCTGCTGCCATCTTGCGTCGATGCATCGATTGTATTGAAAATTAAATCTGAGGACTTAAGTATTAATAGTACTGTAAGGGCCACGTTTCTAGAATGCCGTGCCATGATGAGATGCGAGATGGAAAAATGCATTCTTTTTGAAAAGCCCCTAATATTGTTGCTGTGTTCATCTTCTTACCCAGAAGATTGTTTTGTTCACTCACTGTAATAGTTTATTAGATAATAAACGAATAAACGGGTAAGATTTCAAAACTGTTGCATATCTATATGATGGGCCCTATCTTACACCCGGCGCAATGCAGCACCAAGCGCGATGCAAGTGTTTTTTGCTAGTTTCAGTCCAACGCAGTTATCATTTTCACGTCCTGCGCCACGCTGTTTAAATAGCAAATGCATTTGCGCCCATTTGTGCGCGCCCATTGGCGTGCTGGTCTGAAAACGAGGTGTGTTCTGGCGCATTGTTGGCACGTTGCTATTTTGAGGCAACAGAAATAGACTGCACCATTGGCCAACTGAAACCTCTAAAGTCAATGGCGCAATATTATTATTTTTTTGTTATTTAAAGAGCACGTTAGTAATGTGTGCCTATAGGCGGGTCCACAACGCGCGTACACTCTGCTTATTAAACACACAGGGATGCACAGCAGCACACAAACATGCCAAATATTTAAAATAAAAGGATTACAATGTAAAAGATTATTATTGTGTCCATAAAGATATGGTGGAATCCGGCTTCTCCCGTAGTTGGTGTGCTTGCGCACTTTTACCTCGCGCACGAGCAGTTCTGTTTGCGCTCTGGAGACGCGTTCGGTCTTTCCACTATCAAATTCCGTCATGTAAATAGCGAATCTGCCATGGCGCGAGCGCAACTGGCATTTAAAGGGAATGGGAGATGAGACACTGATTGGTTTAACGCACGTAAATCCCAAAACACACCCATTACTCATTATGAGAATAGGGACAACGCTTTTAGACCATGCGCCTGGCGCGCCGACCATTTTTCCCGTCATTAAACTAGCAAAAGTGGATTCGGAAACGTCCTAAGTGAACTTGCGCCCTGCGCTTTAGAAGACCATGCGCTTAGATCGTTAACAACCAGCTGAATGTACTTTATACCTTACCTAATAAATGCTAATAAAAGGGTTCTTTTTTATTGTTATTTCAATGTAACTATTAATTTTAACATATAGAAACTTATTGTAAAAAGTGACCATAAATATTTTGAAACAAAGCATACCCTTTTGGTTTTATAATTTTCCTAGTTACGGATGTCTCCAAGTGTAATAAAACCAAGCTGTCCTGGGAACTACATGAACCAAATGCCACTACAGTCCAAGTCTTCCGTTGTTCCCTGATTCTCTTTTCCCAACGTCTATTTATTTTTCCTCTATCCACAAATGTCTGGCTCTGTTCTCAAGACCCGTCAGTTTAAATGTGAAGCATGTTTTTCTCATTATTGTGTTGCTGTGGTTGGCTTGGTCCTTCCGTTACCTGTGATGGGTCATCTCTCTCTCTCTCTCTCTCTCTCTCTCTCTCTCTCTCTCTCTCTCTCTCGCCCTCTCTCTCTCTCTCTCTCTCTCTCTCTCTCTTCCTTCCTTTTTTCTCTCATTCCCAGTTTCTCTCTCTCTTTCACTACATTGGATCAGTGTTTGCCAAGCATAACATTTCAACAGTAGAGAGATTGTTAGGAGCCTGTGTGCTCAACCTAAGTAACACCCACCCACACATGCATGTCAGTGGAAAAGCTCCCTTCTGTTTGTGAACTCCTCACCTGTCTGGGAAGCTTATTGGCAGGTCATACGTGTGTACAAACTGCTGGATGTGGCATTGCGCTGCCTCACTGGAGGTTTGCGTTGGACACCCTTGTATGCAGCACCAGGAGGAAAAACGCTTCTGTAAAAGCTTTTTGTTCTGTAACTTCAACGACCTCAGAATGATGTGTTACTTCTAATTAATCACATTTTAATGGGTTTTTCACTTCCCTATTTCCATAAGTCTTGTTTATACTATTTTAGCAGCAAAAGTAGAATGTCTTTCATGGTTTTGTTTTTCTTTTCTCACCTTTTCTACCCACTAAATTGTTTTTCCTTCAATTTGATTTTGGTGTTTTTTGTGGTTCGTGGCTCAAAAACATGTTTTTATGTTCATGTCTGGATTTTAATTAGTAGTTGCAGTGTGTTTTAGATTCGTCTTGGAAAAAGTGGGCTAACGTCTGATGTTAATGTGCATGGATGAGGATTTGGGAAGTAATTGCACATACATAGGTTCCTTCGGATGGAAATGCTTTTGGGGGAAATGATTGTGATACAAATGGAGAATATTTTCCAGTTTGACCTGGTTGAATGTCCAGTGCTTTTAGATGAATACAGCCTGTCAAAAATATAAGAGTTCGGCTATGGAATGATGTAATTTTGCAGGCCAACCCGGAAGTTACCATCGCCCTGATTCCCTCGACAAAAAGCCCATAGGATTTTTCCATTGTCTTTTTGGATTATTACAGAAAATATACTGACCAACAAAAGTTGATAAAAAATCACAAGTGGGTTCATTTCATAATTTCTTCACTTTTTTAACAGCTCGTTGGCTTCAGTGAGAAGCCAGTGAACCTGCAGATGTTCATCGGGACAGCGGATGACCGTTATTTGAGGCCGCACGCATTCTACCAGGTTCACCGCATCACAGGAAAAACTGTTGCCACGGCAAGCCAGGAAATTGTCATCACCAGCACAAAGGTTCTCGAGATTCCTCTCCTTCCTGAAAACAATATGTCTGCCAGGTACCTGCCAAGCAGTTCTTCACTTCAACATCAACCTTAATCTCTCTCACACACATACACATGCACATTTGCTTTTCTATCGTGTTGGGGACTTTCCATTTCACTTCTTTTGCTTTTATTCTGGCCTAATAATATTGTTTTACCCCTAACCTACCTATCACTAAACCTAAATCTCACAAAAACATTTTCGCATTTTTATATTTTCATTATTTAGTACAGAATGATAAAGTTATTGACCATTGACTGCACCCCACAATGTAGGTGATTTTAGGTTTTATTATCCTTTGAAATTTGATATTCACAATGTAGTGAAATGCACACAAACTCTAGAAGCCATATTCGCGATGACCTATGGTTTTCATACTGAAATAATATGTACTACAACTTTCTGCTTCTGACACTATTGGATTTGGATTAAAACGTAATTTGGCTGGTTTAGTCTTAAACCATTAGAACTCCTTCTCATGTCCTCACAAGTTAGTTTTCTATATAAGTGGAGACATTTTCAAATAGTTGTCTGTCACAAATAGAGTAAAACCTATACACACGTATCAACACTCTCATGTACTACAGTTCAAAAGTTTGCGGTCAGTAAGATTTTCTGTTTTTCTCTCTTAGTCTCTTAAGCCCATCAAGAATATATATATATATATATATATATATATATATATATATATATATAGTATATAATCAGAAATACAGTAAAAACAGTAATATTGTAAAATATTATTACAATTAATTTATTTCTTTTTAATAAACATTTTTATATGACAAAGCTGAATTTTCAGCAACAATTACTCCAGACCTAAGTGTCACATGATCCTTCAGAAATCATTATAATATGCTGATTTGGTGCATAAGAAACATTTAATATTATTATCAGTTGAAAACAGTTGTGATGCTTAATATTTTGTGGAAACCATGGTAATTTATTTTCAGGATTCTTTGATGAATAGAAACTTTTTGATTGAAAACACCAATAATCTCTTCCATTGTTTAATGAGTACAGCTTGAACTTTTATTTCTATGCCATCCTTTTTATGTACAATTGAATTGGGTTTGCAAATATACCCATTTGTTTGTTATCAGTCATTTATTAACTACATGAAAAGAGTATAAATGCAGAAAGTGACTTGGATTGATTAGAAGTCAAGCAACTTTGTTTGATACTATACATGGATACTCCTTCTTGACGTGCTACTTTTGCTGTGTTTTTCAGTATTGACTGTGCTGGAATCTTGAAGTTGAGGAACTCTGACATTGAGCTGAGAAAAGGAGAGACTGATATTGGACGAAAAAACACTCGGGTCCGCGTGGTGTTCCGGGTTCACATACCACAACCTAATGGAAAAGTGGTCTCACTGCAGGCTGCTTCAATTCCAGTGGAGTGCTGTACGTTTTCTACACGAACATATATTTAAGAAAATATTTGTAAATTTACTCTGTAAAAAAACTTGTAAATTTGACTGTTTATCTGTATTTGTGATTAAATAGCCCAACGCTCAGCACAGGAGTTACCTCAGGTGGAGAAGGCCAGTATTAGCAGCTTCCCAGTGAGTGGAGGAGAGGAAATGGTTATCACTGGCTCCAACTTCTTCCCTGAGTCAAAGGTCATTTTTCTGGAAAAAGGTCCAGGTAAGAATACTCCAAATGAGGTTCAAGTGTTATTTTAGATGGGAGTTTTAGCCACTTTTTCTTCTTCATGTAATGTTTTTGCTTATTATATGGCTCTTAGGAATACTTGATCAGTCATTTTTATTTAATATTTTGTATTAATTAAAAAAAATGCATTTCCTTATATTCCCTTATATATTAAATAATTGTCTCTAGTAAACAATTTACATAGTTACATAGCTATGCCAGTTTCATATCTCTCGAGTCTCTCTCTTCTTGCATACTTTTTCCTCACTTTAGACATAATACTAATAATAATAATACATTTTATTTATAATGCGCTTTTCTAAAACCCAAAGAGCTACAGACAGTAAAAGCAAATAAAATACAGAAGTACAAGAATAATACAAAAATAATCATTAGAGTACAACACAGTAAAATACTAATCATGACAGTCTATATAAGCAATTTTAACAACTACTTGAAACTGGCTAATGTGGGAGCATCTCTAACAATATGAGGAAGTGCATTCCATAACCTGGGTGCAGCAACAGAGAAAGCTCTCTCCCCATAGATTTTAATCTGCAGGGAGGCTGCTGAAGAGTATTTTTATTATTATTTTATTATTAGTTTATTTGTCAGGGACAATGCAGTGCACATTATTACATACATAATTATTACGGTCAAAGCCATAACAATATGTGTAGATGTGTTGCATAAAAGGTTTCTAGTCAATAGGCTAATTTGCAACCCCAGTCCCTGGTCAGGCTTTTCTAAAAAGATAATCCAAATATAATTTTTAAAAGAACTACATAGTGTGAGTTACAACATTTCACAGAATCGTGACCACATTACACAAAACAGCACATCACGTAACAACACAAACCCCAAGCACCCAGCTGCTCACTCCTGCTCACCTATACCCACCCCGATAGTGAGGGCCTGGGCCGCTACAAGTTTATTTCCCATACCCAGACCCCGGCCCGTGGGGTGAACCTTGCCAGCCATGTGCAAACAGCCAGGCATCTAGCACAGACAATACATTATAACAAAACTGACTCAGTGGCCACATGTTTGGTTTTCTTTCAGCCAGGTTTCAGCCAACCTTTCTATTAAATGTTTCAGTTCGGTTTGTGTTTTTATTTCAGTTAGTAAATCATTCCAAAAATGGGTCCCTATCACTGAAAAACATGACTGGCCGAAAGTGGTTTTGCGCCCCACTGCTATGCAGTTGCCACCCACTGCTCTCCTAGTGGCCACTCTCCTTATGTTTTGTTTTGTTTTTGTCACAAAAGGACAGAGTACGGCTGGAGCTAGATTATTTGCGCATTTAAAAGCCAGTTTGAGAAAAGAGAACTTAATAAAGCTATCAAAATTTAAAAGCTTGCGAATCAGTAGACCGAAGGGAATGAGAAGGCGCGCACTGGCTGACTAAGTCACAGATATAAGAAGGGGCTATTTCATGTATAGCTTTGTATGTTAGTGTGAGAGTTTTAAAAGCAATACGCGACTGAACAGTAAGCCAATGCAAGCTATAAAGCATGCCTGTAATGTGTTGACGTGGTGAAGTGTATGTAAGAACACGTGCTGCTGAATTCTGGATGTACTGCAGCCGTTTTATTGATTTAGCAGGTAAACCAACAAATAGTGCATTACAATAATCAATCCTGGAAGTAACAAATGCATGAATAAGCCTTTCAGCGTCAGGTAGAGTAATGTAGGGCCTAATTCTTGCAATGTTTCTGAGATGATGGAATGCAGATTTTGTAACGGGCTACTCTTAATATGTGAGTCTAGCCAATAATTTAAAGTCAAATCAATCATACCCATTTATTTTATTTTATTTTATTTATTTATTTATTTATTTATTTGGTAAGTAGCTGTGTACTAAGCTGGATAATGTTCAGTCAGCAGGTCATTATATCAAAATGAACACCTTTTAGAGTGATATTAGATCCCTCCACTTAGTATTGTTACTTGAGTTTGGCTAGTACTAATTCCTTTTAGCAGGTTGCTGCAAGCTCTGCAAGCACAGCTGAGTATGCACTATAAATGTCTTCATCATTCACTGTGAGCAAATATTACTCCTCACCCATCTTATCCTCAAGGGTCACAGTTATACCTGCACTTATCTCTGTCTTAGTGAAGCTAAGCCAGCCTTATTGTTAAAAACATCAAGATCAGGTGGTTTATAGTTAAAGTATGTATAGCTTTGGGAAACTGGAGCGACGGGTAAAATGTGAGGGAGTGTCAATTTCTCACTTCTCATTTGAGAGTGGAATTTTATTTTTGCTCGTCAACCCAGAGTGATTTATCTTCACTTTATCAGCATCTTGACCTCCCACGATTTCCCTTCTCCTCTGGGGACATTGTGTGTGTGTGTGTGTGTGTGTGTGTGTGTGTGTGTGTGTGTGTGTGTGTGTGTTTGTGTGTGTGTGTGTGTGTGTGTGTGTCTGTATATGTGTTAGTGCAGTTCAGCATGAACACACCTACACACACAAACACCACTGCACTCAAGCAAGCGCTCACTCTGTACACGCATAGACATAAACACAAATGCACTCTGCACACTCCTACATCTACACTGCGCTCAGCCCATAAACACACACACCATAGGTGCAAGAGCATTGTGCGCACAAATACATACCCTCATTACCTTATGCTTACAAACTTGCCTGTTTTTCCCTCCTTACTTTCTGTCTCTCTGTCCACGCACACACATGGAGGCTATATTTATGGTTGGCGGTATAGTGGCATGTCACTGATGTTCTGGAGCTCACCTGTAGTCCTCAGCATCTGCTGTAAGGATGATTCAGAGTTCAGCATGGTTGCTCTGGCTGCTGGCACACTGCTGATCGCTCGCTGGATCCAAGACAAAGCAACTAATAGCTTACTGAATGCCAGACAAACTTTGTACCATAAGGATATTTTTGTTTCATTATCTATAACTATTTATTGATTGCACTAAAGTCTGTGCATACAGTATAATGTATTTAAAACATATTCTTACATTGTGTATAATGTGTATAATAATATACACTCATTGTTTCTTAAGTAGGTACAACCAAAGCTGTACATTTAAAAAGCTTACCTTTATATTGTTACACCTTTAAGGAGTGTAATACGTATATTGTGTTACAATGCCATCTGTACACAATTAACATAATACAGAATTTACCACTTTAATGTTTTTGTAAGGTTGCAGTCAGCTACTAATCAACTACCTAATTTGATTAATTAATCTGTTTCGTTAAAATTTTATTCGAATGACTGTACTAGTTTTAATTCATTATAACAGAGGTAACCAAAGTGTTTTACTAAGAAGAGCCAAAAATCTAACTTTATCGAGGGCCATAGGATGAAAGCAAAAGCTGCATTATATACAACTATATTATTATTGTTATTATTAAAATGTACATTTCTCTTATATTCCGTACATTTCAATGCCTAATAAATGTTAAAATGAAAAGGTAAATTAGAAATCAAGATATGCTTTAATGGCATGTTTTGTTTTGTTTTTTTCAAAAAATTCCACCCTCTTGTGACATGGCATGGTGGACCGAATAAAAGGTCATCATGGGTCAGCTTTTGCCATCTCTGCACAATATGCTTTAAAGTTGTAACCATGACAATCTAACACTCACATCTAATCACACAATGCACTGTTTTATCCAATGTAGTTTATTTTTATGTATTTACTATTCATAACTGTCACACATACAATATGCTTTTATTAAAAGGTGTATTATAAGGTGTCATTTATGCATTAAGAATATTTTTATAATGTCTGTACCAAAAGCTGTCCAATATTCAGGTGACCTGAGTTTGAGTCCCGGCTTGCGGACATTTCCCGATTCTGTCCCCCCTCTCTCCCGCTCTCTCCCGCTTCGCTTCCTGTCAGTTCACTGTACTGTCCTATCGCAATAAAGGCAAAAAAAGAATACCTTTTAAAGTGTTACCACAAATTGTCCATCTGTTTTTAAAACTTAGTGAAATACAATGTGAACACCGGCAGAAAGTGCATTCAGGGTCAGATCAACCTGAAACCATCCTAATTTTTCATGGTTTACTAAGGACTGATTAGTCGACTAGTCATTCAGGCAAACCACCGGAGTAGCAGTATATTTCAATATATTTAGTTTTGAATCACTAGGTATGTCTGCCTGATAAGTGACTAAAGCTCATTTGTTGTATGTTGCTCTTTCTCTCCCATTTGACACATAGGCCAACCATGTGGCCATCAGTCTGAATTCTCAGCTTTTAGTCACTGTGCTTTCAAGAGGCTTTATTAGACAGACTTTTTGGGGTTAAACTGTGTCATAAGCCTCAGAAGTGCTCTGTCTGTATGGATTTTTGTTGAAATAGACTTTTTACACATTCAACAGAGCCCTCAGAGACCGTCTGTCTTCTCTCAGAATCTATTAGTCTTTATAACTAGCATAGTAGAACATAATCTTTCCTTGACTCTTTCCTGCATCACTTGTGTGCTCTTTTTGAAATTCTTTGATAAGCAACACTTCTCTTTTTCCATTTCCATCACTCACGGACACACTCGTTTGTAAGTAATTAAACGCAAGTTAGGACCTGCCTCAGATGAAGGCAATGAATGAAAGGCATTCTGGGAATACAAGTCTTGGCCTGCCTTGAAGTGTGTGTGTGTTTCTAGTTTGAGACAATGACACACTGACTCAATCAATAGGAGTTTACACATAAACACACAGGGCTGTACTAACCCAACAAACTGACTCAGAGAGACACCCTTTGGAACTTACCTCTCCTCTAATTGGCTCCCTGTGAAGTGGCAACCCCTCTAGGCAATCTATATGGTGATTACCCATGCTTTTGCATTGTATAAAAATGGAAAGTCCTGGGTTGCTTTAACAAGTAGGATGGAAATTTAGCTCTCACATCTGGCCTTGAGCAGCTCCGGGGGAAAAGTTCATATCTTTTTGAGCAGGAGCTCATCAAGTAGTATCTGTGTGATTTGCAAGAATGTGTTCTATAGTTGTGTTTGAAATTGTATATGTTGTTAAAGGACCACTCAGTAATATGACACTGGTCTTGGACTTTATACCGACCTGGCAGCAAACTGTTGGTTACTGATGTCTAATACTGATGCTCTATTTGCAATAAGCCATTAAAAATATAACAAGTGAGATAAAATGAGTAGTATTGAGCTGGTCATGTTTTGTTAACATGGATTTGTTATCTAATGTGTGTGTACATCATTTTTAACTTTTTTTTTTTTTTTTAAGTATTATTCTGTTTTTGTGTGTGTGTGTGTGTGTGTGTGTGTGTGTGTGTGTGTGTGTGTGTGTGTGTGTGTGTGTGTAAAACTTTTTAATAAGGAATTTACTCTGTAGGGCTGTAATCAACCAAAGAAAATCTTGGTCGACTGAAGACCTGAAATTTTTTACTAAAAATCAACTAAAAATTACATTAGGAAAAAAAAACTTTAAATTAATTAGCTGCGCACTGTGTGCAGTACTTGGTAGCCTTGTTGTCTGCCTAAATTAATTATAAATAAACATAAAAACTAGTAGGCTATTTGCAGTATATTAAATCGTTTTTGACCTAATTATTTTGCACTGAAATGAGTCTGACACGCGAGTCTGACGGCTCTGCAGCGTTGCATCACGTGCACCTGCGCAATATCAGAGCCTAGATTTACGAAAATAGTACTATGTTGTCAACTAGTGATATCATCACAAGAACTTTTGAGGAATATGCAACATAATTTAGACAATTGTTTTTGTTATATGTAGCCTATTATAATAACTGTCAGACACTATAATTTCAGCCGCTCTGTGGAGCTCAGCTTCGCGGCTGAGACACGAATAGACTATTAACTTTTAAAAAATGCTGCCACACTGCTGATGTCTTTGTTGACATGGTAGAAGAGGACTGACTGACTATGAATTAAATGCTCTCACAATTAAATAAATAATATTCAGCAAACCTTCTAGTAGCCTACTTTCTTCAATCTGTCTCTCTTCTCCGGTGGGTCGGGCTAATCCAAAAGAAGTGAAAGCAAGGGGGGTGTTCTGAAGACAGACTGTTACCTGTGAAACAGGGGTGCTCTGAAAACACCCCCATTAGCAATTAGTGCTTTCCACCTGATGAAATGAACGCGGAAAAAACATGGGCAAAACTGATGAAATGAATGCGGCAAAAAATCGACCAATCAGAATTTTGGTCGAGCCAGAACGTATCGACCAAATAATCGACTAATAGACTGGGAGATTACAGCCCTATTACTCTGTGCACCCTTGAAATAATTGAGGATAGAGTGAAGTTTTTGTATTATTCATGATAACATGCCACACATTGATGCAGTATTATAATCTTTAGAGCCGACTGGTCAAGACTGAGACTTATTTCGTTGCTCCAATAATAACCCATGCTGAATCTATAAGCAAAATGTTGTCTAAGATCTCTGGATAATAGTTGACAGAGTCTGGAATTCATAAAATTATATCCACAATTCACTCCAAAATATAGGGAGAAGTCTTTTTGTTGACTGACACAGAGCCATCCATCTGAGAGACATTCGTCCCTAGGGGCCACTCTAACAGTAGGGATCAAAGCAGGACATATGAGAGGAAAAGGACTGATAATTTTAGGTCTAAATTTGACACATTGGATCTAATCTAATTGAATGATTATTGGATCTACAGGAATTAGATGGGTAGTTTCTAACTGAGCAGCCCATGTGGTGGTTCTGAGACTTTGTAACTCGTTTTTGATTTGCTGAATGGATAGAAAAGTAGAGAAGTAAACCAACCACACAACTGGATAGCAGAAGTTGTATTGCCCTCGTATTCAGGAATAAAAATAAACTTTAAAGGATAGTTCACCCATAGTCTACAAAGGATAGTCTTGGCCTTGATAAAAGTGTTGTTTTTTTTGTTTTTTTCTTCTTCTTCCTAGATTATGAGCTCCATATTTTGCTCTATCATATTTTGATATTTTGCTATAAAAAAATAATAATAATAATGGAAAAAAAAATTAGTTTTGGTTACAGTGACAATATATATGGCAGATAAGAAATAGTAAGTGCAATTGAGTGTTTACTATGGAAAAAAAATCTGACCCAGGAAAGCTAACAAAAAAATGTTTTTATAATTAATGATTCAGGAAATTATTAGTGAAGAGTTACATTAACCATCTGTTTCAATTGAGTCTAGTTTTCGCTTGCCAGCAGGACATTTAATTCCACATAATGACACATAAAGGCTTTGTATGATTGTGCCAGAATTGTTTTTTTTTTCTTCATGAGTTTGTTTATCACACTAGTAATAACAGAACAGCAGTGTTTCTGAGCTGAAGAATTAGGACAGCGAGTGTGTGTGCGTGTAGTCTCGTTCCTGTTTGAACCTGCCCTCATGTGGGGCCCTCTCCGGTGTCCAGTGAATGTCAACATGTGCTGCTGTACTACTGCTGAAGTTACAGGCGTCCAAGGTCATTCTCATATTAACAAAATGCCTTTTGACACAGAGGGGAGTTGAGACTCTACACAGTAACCTTGTGTAAACAGCAGTCTCTGGAGTGTAATGCACCAGGTGATAATGAAACTTCTCACAGTGGTATCTTCAGTTTGATAGCAGTCCTCAAACAGTGCCCACTACATTATCCCTTTGAAAGGGGGTTATGTATTGCCACATTTTCAGACATTCTTGGGGGTATACTGCTGTTTGTCCCATGTTAGACTCATGTCAAGCACAAACTTCAAAGCTGGAAATGTGTTTAAGAGTGTAAATCAGACCTGTGCCATGCAGTTAATGTAATTTATGATCCATGAAGTGACTGTTTTCCCTTCCAGGATCAGTCTTAACCAGTCGGCTGGTCCCTTGGTTTTTATTTTCTGTCTGTAAGACATCTGCGCAGTTGATTAGCTTCATGTCAAAGGAAAAATGAGATGACAGCATGTTTCCGAGAGATCCTGCGCCTCTCCGCGGGAAGCACGTGGAGGTGTTGTGCAATGAATACATTTATTCCACGCATCTTGCCATGATTCAACAATAAATAAAGTTATTCCACACATCTCTCTAAGACTCTAACGGCCTTATAAATGACATAATTACCTGTTAGGTGCCTAAGAGTCTTCTCTGTTCCTGTCAGCAAAGGGCAAACAGAGTGAGACTGATCTGAGCTTTATTAAAGAGCCTCTTGAGTAGCCCGCTGTGAAAAACTCACTCTGCTAATAAAGCTCCAGCAATTCTAGCCCTCTTTCTTGGGAGTATTTAATATAACATTTGTTTTCATGGTCAGGTCATTGCTGTACGCAGTCCCTGCATAGAGCTGACATTTTGATCTATTCGAGCAATTGAGTCTCTTTCCCTTTGTGGAAAAAGGCTTATCGTTTGCAAGCAAATTCAATTAATCATTTTATTATTCTAAAGGTGAGCACAATTTTTCAAGCTTCTCACTGGATTCGGTGCAGGAACACCTGTAGATACATGCAGGAGTAAAGCTCCCTATTACTTAATAGCTATTTGTAACCTAGATCTTGAAAGTTTCAGAGGAATGCTGGAAGACATGATAATGGTGGGGCAATAATGATGAGAGGGTCAAGTTACCTAAATTTGAGGGGCAAATATTGGCACACAGAGTTCTTGTGTATGCTAGCTGACCTAATATGTTGTTCCTGCGTATGCAGCTAACGCTTTTCTTTCTTCAGATGGAAGACCGCAGTGGGAGGTGGAGGCGAAGATCATCAGAGAAAAGAGTCAAGGAGTAAGTGAATGCTTTCCTTTTTACATGTCTCATGCCAACAAATGCACAGACATAAAAATGTCTACATACCCTTTTTCAGTCTTTTTTTCTGTCTTTAACTGAACTAAAAGCTGAAATTCCCCTCACTCTTCTGAATGTTTAACACATGATAGATTTGAGGACACTGTAATATGTTTTGACTATATTTGAACTTTGTATTCTTCTGTGGATCAACTTAGAGAGGTTTGCCTCAGACATCCATGATGTGTTGTTTAGTAAAGTTATGTTTCATGTCTCCATCTGCAGTCAAGCATTGTGGTGGAGGTGCCTCCTTATCACAGTAAGACGGTCACTTCAGCTGTGCAGGTGCAGTTCTACATGTGCAATGGCAAACGGAAAAGGAGTCAATCACACCGCTTTACCTATCTGCCAGGTTTGTATTAGACAGCACATTACAACACTAGCTCAGAATATTACTCAACTATTTTTTGCTCTTAACTAAGCAATGTCATGTACTCATAGGCCTCATAGAAAAGTATATAGACTACTGTTTTAAAGTTTGGGGTTGGGAAGATTTTTTTTTTAAAATGCTTTTTTTTTAAAGACATCTCTTATGCTCACAAAGGCTGCATATATTTTATAAAACATACAGAAAAAAGTGTTATTGTGGAAAAAAAAAAAAAAAAAAAAAAAATATATATATATATATATATATATATATATATATATATATATATATATATATATATACAGTTATTTGATTTAGTTTTAAAATGTAATTTATACCTGTCATGGCAAAGCTGATATTTCTGCAGCCATTGCTCCAGTCTTCAACATTTTTTCTGGATGCTAGATGACTGGAAAATTCAAAAGAACAGCATTTATTTGAAATGGAAATCTTTTATACAAGAGTAAAAATCTTTACTGTCACTCATGGTCAAAATAATGTATGTTTACTGAATAAAAGTATTAATTTAAAATAATAAAGTACTTCATGGATCCTAAGTGCCTCAAACTGTTAAAAATTAGCTCAATATGTTTTTGTAATTACATTTTACAGTAAAAAAAAAAAAGAAAATAATATCAACCAATTATTGATACGTCATAATATAAACAAGAAAATGCAATATAAAGTATATTGAATCATGTAATGTATTATGTAATTTATGACAAATGCGACTTAATGTCCACATTACATCAAGAATTGGATTATGTCTGAGTCTGGCCTTCATGCAAAATAGTTTTCTTGCTAACTTCACCTAACAGTAACAAGAATGGCACACATGTGGGTTTTCACAACATAGTCACTCATTTGATCATGCCAGCGTTCCTCTGCACTGTGCACCAGTGTGGTTAGGGATGAGGTTGTTCCAGTAACAGTTGAGCACCTGGTAACCGCTCATGTAAAACACATAAAGAAAGAATCAGCATGATTTACATGTGCCAGGAGGCATGCAAATTCGGGGTACTGAAGAACTGGACCCCTTGAATGTCTTTGTCTTTCTGTTTTTCTCATTCTCATTAAATGCTCTCGTTCTGTTTCCATCTCCCGTTGGCTTCATCTGTCTTAAGAGTCATATTCTGCTGAACTGTTTTGCATTTTGGAAGATTTTCCCTATGATAAGTCTGTTGAATCATGAGCTTGATGATTCACATGGCAATAATAATGTGTCTCACATGTTGAATTGATATGCATTACATCAGCACATTATTAGCTCTGCTTTTTAAATTGGTATTTATACATCTGATGGAATAGACCGACATCCAGTGTGCAGTAAAAGGCGAAATCTAATTATGGCTTATAGAGTTTCTAATGAAGTGTAATTGTGTGTGGTTCACATAGCTATAAGCTGGTTTGGTATTAATTTCCCAAAGTGAGTCAAACCGAAAAACAGCGTTGGCGTAATTGAATCACACGTGAGCAACTTTTTTTCTTTGTCTCTATCTCCGAGTTGCATGCTAACCTGTAAAAGAGATCGAGAAAGACAAAAAGAGAGGGAGAGTGAGAGAGCGAGATAGGCCCAGCCTCCCGCCCACCCTCTCCGCTCCACAAAGCACCCACTCAAATTAGGGTTTCCTGTTTTCCACACTAACCCGTCGGGTTTCAGCCAATCAGATGACAGCACAGGCAGCCAATATTATGAACAGGCCACGGCGACTGTGGTTGCCATGGCATCAGCCCACTGAGAAAGTGGCATAGCAGGGGGAAGGGCTGAGGTGCTGTGTTGTTAGAGTAGAGCCAGACTTTTCATGGGTAATGAATAAGACGTCTGATGCAATGAGCAGAGATCTTAATCCAGATTTAAACTAAATACAGTGTGAATGCTGTTGGGCCTGCGAGGAAGTAGTTTGTAATCCACCTAATTGAATGTCTGAGGCTTCTTTGTTGGTCACAGACAAATCCACCAGCTTTGGTCCAAAATTCACCTTGAAATGAATGCTATTAGTTGTATTTATCAACTGAAACTAAGCTTTTTTTCAAGTGCATTGTAAATACACAATGAGTAACACCAGACTCAAATGCATTCACACTCTCTCCCACACATGGTCACCACTTGCGCTTCATATCAGGAAACTACAGTTTTACTGCAGTAATGGCCTTGCAGCAGCGTATGGGCTGTGAACTGGATTTTGGTTCCCATTTGAAGCTATGCTGGAGGGCAGACAGCATTCTTCAGTTCCCAAATTCAGCACTGGTTTACATGGCACTCAAGCAGGCAACATATGCTCTCTCAGAGTCCACAGCAAGTAAAAATATCCCCCACTCATGCGGGCCAGGGAAATGGCAGATCGGGAAATGGGTTACTGAACACTATGTGTTACTATTACTCATTGTGTGCACATGGAGGAGAGGAGAGGAGAGGAGAGGAGAGGAGAGGAGAGGAGAGGAGAGGAGAGGAGAGGAGAGGAGAGGAGAGGAGAGGAGAGTTTGATGGAAATATTGGATCATAATGAAATATGTGCAATTATTATACTGAGCATAGTTCTTGAACATATGTTAGTCATATAATGTTGCTGTCATATCTCAGTAACTCTCAATATGATCACAATAAAAGTATAAATAAAAATACTTAAAGAGGTATTACTGATATTATTGAAAGGTTTCAAACTAGTGAAACAGATAATAACTGTTCAGACTAATTCAGTGACATTTTATAGCAAATGTTAAGATTATAAATTAAAGTTTTTCCTCTTTCTTCATTTTTTTTTAACCATCTCTCTCTCTCTCTCTCTCTCTCTCTCTCTCTCTCTCTCCATCCTTCCAGTCCTGGTCAAGCAGGAACATAGGGATGATCTGGACTCCCCTGCCGTGCCCATGTCTATGCCTCTGGTCCATGCTGCCAGTTTGGTCTGCGCTCAGCCGCTGTCCTCCCCAGAGCACTCCCACCCACCAGACGGCCTTATGTCTAGCTCCCCACGTGGCCTGGCTGCAGGCCTGCACCCACTCCAGGCCCCCTGCGCCCCAATGGGCTCCCCAACTCTTCCCCACCTGCCCCATCTTCAGGCTCAAGGGCTGAATGCGCCTCCCGAATGCCAGATGCCCTTCCACCCAGGCCCTTCTGCCACTACCAGGCCATCTTACCCACCCATACAGCACAACATGCCCTTCAACGGCCAGCACAGTCTTCCTATGACTGCGGGCTCCGCACAGGCCTACGAGAGGATGCCCTTCCAGGCCGATCCATCCGGGTGTCACACCCTGGGTTTGGGGATGGTGTATGGCCCGGCTTCTTCAACACCCACCTCTGGAGTGCCGCCGGGGTCTGGCCCCAGCCTCAGCCATGCAGCCTGTACAGTTAGCAACCAGGTCATGGCCCACTCTGCCCCTCACCTTCACTCTCTAGGCTATCACTGCCCCACTCCAGGGCAGGTCCCATCACCCACCCACACGCTGGGACAGCAGGTCCCACAGCTGCAGCGTCCACTGGTTTACCATCCAGCTGGGCAGCGGTCTGCCTCCTGCCCCACACCCTCCAGTGCTCCCTCTCGTATGGTGCCATCTCCCCACTCTGGGCCCTCGTCCCCCCAGATCCATTCCCTCCCCTACCATTCCCCTACCTCCCCGTCTCCTACTTCCAGCAGCCCCTTGGGGCCCATGGCGCTCTCTGGACAGCCTTCCCCACAGGCTAGCAGCCCTGTTTTGGCTGGGTTGTCCCCTTCAGGTCCTTTGGTACACCCCCTGACCCAACAGGAAGAGGGGCTGAACATCAAACAGGAGCCAGAAGATAGAGAGCCCACTTTCCGTACCATTGGCTTGCAGGACATTACGCTTGACGATGGTGAGTCTTTGCACTTTGTTAAACAGTGTCTTTTCATCTTATGACACTTGATAACATTTGAATGTGCCTGCTCACTTCCACATTTAGCCCCAGTGGCCACCACAACTTCAGGTGCAGTGCAGTGTATGGAAATTGTGAGAAAATTAAGCACAAAATTAAACCTTCAGGAATAGTCCCACAACAGGACAAAGCAATATTGATATGATATCATCACTTTTAGACTAAAGACATTTAAAGCTTCTAAAACTCATTACCAAAATGTGGTTTTATTATAATATAATTCATTGTGATTGACATGTAAATAAAATATAGGGCATAAAAATATGACAGAAAGAGTTCAATATTACCACAGTTTGCTGGGGGAGAATACTATACCGGAAGATTGCGTAGCTCTGAGATTTTAGTGGAAATATGTAGACAGTTGGCATGTATAGTGTCCATTGACTTTTGACTGGGTCACTCCAGGTTGCATTTGATTTAGCTATGATGACCAAAACTACAACGCATTAGTCACACCAGCAGGTATGTCTGTTTTCCTCCATTCGTTATAGTTTCTGTAGTACTCACTGAAATAATTACCCTTTTATTCACTTTATTCATATATATTTATGGATATTAGACAATGACAGGTACTTGCAATAATTTAACCAGTCGACTAGTGTGTGAATAATACATTAAGGGTAAATAAATATGTGTGAATCTGTGCAGTAGTATCTTATTCATAACAGGAACTAGTAGAGTTAATGCTTCATTTACTAAAATGAATTTGCATGCACACGTTGCCTGGGACGTTAGAGTGGTTGGCAGGTCCCAGATCTTAAGAGTGTCATAGCATAGGGCGGATTCATTACACTGTTAATCCTTCTTAGTAAGAACTATGAGACCTAGTAAAGTTAGTAGTGTGGGGGAGGGAAACAGAGAAGCTGTGTTTGGAGTCGCTTACTAGTTACTCTCGCTCTTTCTGCAGTATATACTATGGTATGTAAAAAAATTCTTTAAAAAAATTCTTTACAGACAAGTGAATGACCCGTTTATTTGTTTAAAGGACAAGCACATGACAGGCCTAAATGTTGAGCCCTGCTGTATACAATAGTGCATGCTCCCACAATGCAATGCACTCAATATGACCTTCCATTTTTGAAAAATATGTGTGAAATATACTTTGTGAAACATTATTCCAATTTAAAATAACTTTTATATTTTAATATATTTTAAATTAAATTTATTCCTGTGAGGGCCAAGCACAGTGTCATATGATCCTTCAGAAATCATTCTATGCTGATTTGGTACTCACAAAAAATGTCTTATTATCAGTTAAAAACAGTGCTGCTAAATATTTTTTTGAAAACTGTGATACATTTTTTCAGGATTAATTGATCAGTTCAAACGAGCAGCCTGTTTTGTTTTGTAACAATATAAATGTCTTTGCTGTCACTTTTGATCAATTTAATGTGTCCTTGCTGTATTAATTTCTTTTAAAAATATTAAATCATACTGACCCTTTTGTATGGTAGTGTATATAACCATTTTTATTTATTTTTTATTTATTTTTTATCATTTATCAGTCACAATTACATGCACATGATGAGGTAATGACAGCATGAACAATAGAATACTACTAGTTAAAATGTTTATTGTTTTTGTGACTTTTAAAATAGTTAGTTTTCACTGTGTACTGTGCGGAATACAGTGGCTACGTCCGGAATGGAATACTATGGTTCGGCTTAGAGCGAGAGAGCTTGACCTCAGCTTCTGTGTTTATATGGATAATTTTTTGCTGATGGTGTGTTTATTTGAGAAGTACAGACAACAGACCACAATGGATTCCTTATTCAAAACTCAGCAATTTACTACTGAAAATGTGTTTGCTCTGTATGCTGTATTACACTAAAACCTGGTGCATCAATCATAGTAGATTTTTTTTTTTTTTTTTTTTTTTTTTTTCATGGATTACTGATGAGAGTTCAGGCTAATGCTGTTCATTAGCACAGATTCCAGCAATGTCGTCATGTTTGTAAGATAGATACCATTCCTGGACCAGAATTTGATCACAGAGAGTCACTTCTGCTTTCTGGCATTCTTCAGTTACATATTCAAATGTGCAGTCAGGCAGAGTTAATAAACAGCTTGAGTCACTCAAATTAGACGTGTGTGTGGGGGGGGGGGGGGGTCCAGAAGGATCCAGCATCTGTAATTAAAACACACACAGAGTTCACACACTTGGCCAGCCACATACTAATTCACAAATGTGCACTCATACACGCTCAGTTTTTCAAAGTAGGCATGCTCAGCGATACAAATACTCACTGCCAACATGTTGCTCACGTATACTGTAACATTAGATGTCCTCATGCAGTCAGTGTGCGAGATGAGATGAAGTTGAGCCTTTTTTAAAGTGAAATTTTGAACTGATTCCACCAGAGACTGTATCCTCCCTAAAGCACACACTATAAATAGTGTCTGTGTCATTCTGACTGAAGCTCTTGAGCACTGTCGAGTTGTTAAGGAGGTCAGAAATGAACTGCAAATAGAACAGAACACAGCTCCAGTCACTGACATGAACCTTCTACATGAACATACAGCTACCACTGTTATTGAAATGTACAGCATGTTTTGCTAAAGCATTACGCTTGGCCTATTTGAATAAACTGCAAATTTATAAACACTATTTAGAAAAATGCTAATAAATTTGAAAAAATCTCAAATGGCATTTATTTATTTGCCATATCCCATATATTAATATGTATCATGTCATAATTATGATTGTTTATTGCATTCAAGTATAAACTCAACGTTTTAATTTTTCTTGCTGTCTTGTCTCGTGTCTGTTCATAAGAGTCATGCATCACTTTTTATGGTAAACTGTAAGCGCTCTGCAGCTGGCTGAGAGTTTCACTAGATTTAAATGTAAGTTTATGTATCAGTCAGACTCTGCAGTTCTTAATCACACTTTCCTGGCACTTTTATGGCCCCAGAAACTTTAGTTCCATTTGATGAATCACTTTTCAGCAGAATTCAGTGGCTGTCACTCTGTCAGTGGCAGTGCATTCTGGGAGTTGTGTGATTTCTGTGATCGTTTAAAACCTGGTGTTTATTTACAAATCGCACCGGCTTTCATTTCCAAAGCAGTTTTGATACTGGTTAAACTGGTTTTAATAGTGCTTACTAGCAGATTGTGGTAGGCAGGAATCGCACCTGATATTCCGGTCCTATTGTTTTTATTCCAGGTCTGCATGGAGCCAGTGCTACCACTGGATGGATTAAAGTTTATTTATATAGAAAGCTAATATTAAAGGGCTGAAACTGTTTGGGGTTTTTCATAGACAAATAAGAATCGTTTGTACGGCGGTGTGTGTTTGTGTGTGTGAACAGATGGCACAGGTGATGTCAAAGACTCTTTGCAGGTGGTGTTGGGGAGGGGCTACAGACAGACTGACAGATGGATGACAAAAAAGCAGGGAATTGACACAAACACACACACTCCCAAACAGAAAGGTCATAGAAGGAATAGAATATAGTTATTAAAAGAGTATTGTAATTTGAGCAGTCTACTATTAGTACCACTGCATTTATCTCTCAACATGATATCCGTGATTAAATGTAGACTGCTTATGTGCTGAGGAGGCCAGGCCGTATGTGTGTGTGTCCGTGTTAGGCGAGCATAAGGAGTTCGGTGCCATATTTTCCCTGATGAGTTTGGATTAGTTCCCTCATGCTGAACAGGAGGAGCAGTGTGTTTCAGTACTTACTCTAGTCTTAGTCACTTCTCTTTTCTCTTGCCTCATCTCATCTCTTCTCTCCTCTCCTCTCTTTTTTTAATGGCAATTGTATTTAATTAATGTCCTCCCAGAGGTCTGTGTTTGAGATGTGTACGCAGGAGTGTGCTTGTGCTGCTTTGTTCTCGTGGACGTCTGTGTGCAGCTGCCACCCCGGCATGAGTGCACTGATCTGGGTTAATAATAGGCAAAGGCCTGCTGTCTTCGGGTCCCGTATCTCTGTCATACTGTATACACACACACAAACCCAGAGCTAATATCTCATTGTCAGTCTGTTCCGCCATTGGATGAGAGTTAGTTTTAACGTGGAATTTCTAAAGTAACAATAATCAGTTGTTCTGAACTGCTCCTTATAACGTATATCCTCATATTATGTGCTGCCCTCATCTGTTACTTGTGTCTGTTTCCCTCTTTCCGTTTGTGGGTACGGAAACTTCATTGTGCAACATATCCCAGGTCTGTAGTCTTTAGCCAGTGGTAAATGACTGTCAAATTAATAACACAACTCCTCTCATCTCTGGGGGAAAAAGAGAGTGTGGAAGGGAAAAAACAGAGCTCTGGGCCAAATACAGCTCGTTAAACACAATCAGAGAACTCTTCTGAATCCAGTGGAAACCTGGTTTTGTGTCATCTTTCCGTACAATTACAGTTTCAGGAGCATAATTTTGAGGTCTTGGCGGAGGCGTGCAGCAGCATTGTGGTCGGTCCAGTTTGCAATGCTGTGGTGTTTGGCTGCAGAGATGTGGCATGGTGCAAAGATCCTTGGGAATTGATGTGACAAGGGTGTGCTCCCTGACTAGGAAACTCCAACTCAGACTTTTTCATTCTCTTGCATGACATTTTCACCTTATTTAGTGCACTACGATTTCCGCGATGCGGAAAACACGGACGGAATCGCGGAATCCAGTCTTAATAACTGAATTTACTGTATAATGCGGAATTTAATGGAATTTGTCACATTTTTGATGAATTAATAAAAAGCAGGGCAGTACACTTAAATCAAATTGCAATATAAACTAGTGTCTGCATTTTACTGTTTCATTTGATAAAACTATCATCATATATCATATATCATACCCCTGGGGGATTTTATCAAAAAGAGAAATAGCGAGACTAGATCATTTACTCGGGGGGATTGTGAAGTACCATTTAGAAAATCTTCGTTTGCACAAAATGTCCTCTCTATTAAAGGCTGCACAAATTGGAACAGTATGCTAACGGAAGTTAGAGATAGCCCCACTTTTGTTTAATTTAAGAAACATCTTAAAAGATGGCTGAATAACAATCAAAAATGTAATCATTAAGTAAGAAGGTAGAATTTTTGATTGGTAGATTTATTGATATATTTATAATAAGCACTTTGGGATGTCTATGCACAGGCATTTATGCACTTTAAATAAATATTAGAATAAGTACTCTATAAGGTATAGGAACTTTTAATGTTTTTTAGCTCTATATGTATATTTGTTGATATGCATGTTGTTTGTTTGTATTTGTATATGTCTGGGACTACGGATGGAAATTAGCATTGTGCTAAATCCGGTGTATTTACGTTCAACTTTGATTTGTACGTTCATGAATATGCACTGTCCCATCTAAATAAATAAATTCAAATAAATTCAGATAAACACACAAACTCAAAGGTCTTCATGGCAACCCATCAAAATAAAAGTTTGGTTTAGCTTGAAATTGTGACAGAAATATATTAAAGTTGTACAGTAGAATTTAGCTACGTCTCAATGTAATAATAATACTAACATTAATAATAATAATAATAAATTATGATTAAAGCTTTATCTTTTAAGGGATAGTTTTTCTTCTGTTTTAATTTTAAGAGTAAAGCTCTGTTGTGCAGCACTTTGTGTTACAAAAAAGTTTGTTTAATTTCATATGATTAAAAGATAAATTACATAAATGTTTTATGCCAATATTTGATAGAAAAAAAATTAAAATAATAATAATATTTCTTAGAATATTTGTATTCAATTAGTTGGACATGCTTTTTTATTATTAAAATTTAACTCAACCATTAAAATGGAATCCAGAAAACCCTAAAACAGAAAACACAGAATTTGGTAAAAATAAAACGAAATTTGAAAAGAAAAATAAAACGTATTACATAGGGCCCTAAACAAGTATTTTTTTGTTAGACTTTTAATAAATTGATAAATATGATTTCAATTAATTAGACATGCTTTTTGATTACTAAAATGTAATTCCCAAAATATTTTAATGGAATTTGGGGGAAAATAAAACTGATTTCATAGGGCCCTACTTATTATGTGTGTATTTTGAGTGGGTAATAAAACGTTCTTTCTGTTTTATCTTTTTTTTTTTTTTTTTTTTTTTTTTTTCTCTGTAGCCTACTATTGTTTTGTTCACCCAAACTGAAAATTAATTTAATTCATTTTCTGTCTTCTGTGTAGCAAAAAGATATTTTGAAGAATGTTTGTAACCTAACAGGTTTAAAAAATTAAAAAAAATTAAAAACATTTTTCAAAAATCTTCTTTTATGTCCCACAGAAGAAAGAACAGGTAAATAAATATTGGCTATTAAATATTGGATACAGGTTTTGAAAAGGCACGAGGGTGAGAAAATTGTGAATTTAAATGTTTGGGTCTTTAAAGTTAAGTTCGATATTGTTACACTGCTAATATTGTTCTTTGATAAATTGCTTTATTTTTTCTCATTTGTAAGTTGATTTGGATAAGTGTCTGCTAAATGGTTAAATGTACTAGATAATTCTGTTTCGAATGGCATAATTAGAATTTTGCATTTATTTGTTTTGTTGGCAACTTTGCTCCACTGTCTATATCTAAATTACTGATTCAGAGTTCCTTAATGAATCTAGTTATAGAAAGAAAGTGTGTATTTGGGCAGAGGAGGGAGGCCAGAATAATTAAGGAGTGCAGCATGTGGCTGTGTATGCACTTTGTGCTTTGATTTTATCATCTTAGTTATAAGGACGTGCTCCTCCCGAACTTTCATTAGGAACATTTTGTTTTATTCACCTGGGCTAATCTACTCACTTGAAGAGCTCAAGAGTATTTGTTTATTTATTTTCCATAATTGAAAAACACATTAAAATGCAACAATCGGCTTGAGTTCTTTACGGCACCTACACTGCTATGCAGTTTTTCTACGCTGTACTGATCGTTAAAGCGAGTGAGTAATCATGTAAAACACGTTAAAGAGGTTGCTGAAGCCTCTGGTCAAAGAAAATGGGGGTGAATCACTGGCTGACTCTTTAGATGGGGAATCCACAATATGATTCACAGATCAAACTAACTGCTCCCTTGTGCTCTCTCAGCCACCGCTTGCTTCTCTTACTTAGACTCTCTTTTTTAGAGTTGTGTAGTTTACATTTTTGCCGAGGTCATAAGGTGATGTAAAAAATAAATTAAAAAAGAGCACCCTGTCATCAAACACAGTCTAGATTTCACACTCTATAATTTTGAAGCTACAGATCAGTTAATTGAAACATCTGACTTGGGTTTCTTTTTTTTCTAAATGGAAATGGATGTTCTCTATCAGTTGCTCTGGCTGGTGAGGTCAGTCTTACCTAGTATAATACTTTCCATCATAACACAACACAGTCGCTGCTTTGAAAATGGAACAAAAATATATATATATCATCAGGATCATTTCAAAGTTCCTGTTTTAGGAAATGGGTTCATTTTTTTTTAACTTTTGCAATTTTGCAACTCTGTTCATTTCTAAATACAGTTTAAAATGTTAGTTTATTTGATTGTTATTTTCTAGCAATATACATTTAAGTAAAATGCACAACATTTTTAAAACTATCCCAGAATTGGTAAAAGGGTTGCAAAGTTAGCTTAAATTAAGCTGTCACTCAGTAGGGCTAGCTTGTGTGGGACCAAATGTTTGTATTTCCCTTAAGTTAAAAGAAAAAAATAAATATTAGTTTGATCCAGTAACCAGTTAGTCATTATTATTGTCAGGTTTCCCATTTGTGGTCATTCAGAATGTGACAGCCCATCTGAATTGATGCCTTGGTTAACGGTCAGCCAGTGCAGCGGCTAGTCCAGTGATTCACAGTCTTGGGGCAGCACCGTCAAACAATATCATTTACCCCAGCTCAGAGTTTTGCTGTCGGCGAGCTCTCAGACTCAGACCCTGTATATTATATGTTAATAAGGGATGGCCCCTTCCACTCATCCACAGAGGATCCCCTGTTTAAAGACTCTACGCTGAGACTCTCAAGC
This sequence comes from Abramis brama, assembly GCF_963993115.1. Taxonomy (NCBI): domain Eukaryota; kingdom Metazoa; phylum Chordata; class Actinopteri; order Cypriniformes; family Leuciscidae; genus Abramis; species Abramis brama. The sequence continues at coordinate 28,057,017 of NC_139965.1, read as the reverse complement.
GTTATGCGAAAGAGTTCGAGATGAATCATGCTTTCTTACATGTGGGGAAAGATGATGTTGAAACCTCTCAAGTCAGTTGCTGCTATATTGCGATATATTGCACAGTAACTTCCCGTATTTCACTGAGTCAGATGCATCGCTAATATCGACAGAGCTCAGGTCTCAGTTTAGACATTTACTCCCTCAATATGTTGTTGAGATTTGTACTTTGTGCTGTGTTATATTATTCACAGTAAGCAACTGTAACGGGAATGGAATAACTTGTGAGTCCAGAGTTTTGGATGCTCTGTCGTGAGGTGACTTGCTTTCCAAACTGGTCCAAACATTGAACAAAGAGAGCACGCATTGAAACTGCAGCGTGTATGTGTGTGTTTGAATGAACATGAGAAACTACAGTGTGCTTTTAAAGTGTCACACAAAATGGAAAAAGTGAGAAAAGAAAGCTTTTGATCTGGGAGGAGACAGGAAAATAACGTTTTAAAATAGGAAAGTCCTCTTCAAAGTAGAGTAAATACCGTGGCAGATGACATATTAGACTTCTCTACAAAACGGTACCCTTATAAATCTGCCAATACCACTACAGATGCTGATTAAATAGCTGTCTGGATTTATTGACTGACTGTGTACTGACATACTTTTTTTTTTTTCTCTTTACCAGACGTTTAAGTGTGCGTGTTTAATGCTCCATGGCAATAGCTAAATTAAACCATATTGTGCCATTAGCCTTTTTTTTTTTTTTTTCTTTTTTTTTAAATTTCAAAAAAAAATAATCTTTTTTTTTTTAATTTCATTATTGCTTTTAAAGGTATCTTCAAAAGTTAATTGTTTATGGCACATTTAGTGGAATTTGCGCTATAATTCATTTATTTTGTTTAATGTCTTAAACACCAAGTCTCAAACACCTTTGATGAGAGTTGCAAATTATTGGATAAAGTGTGCAGAAGATGCTGACATTTACATTTACTCAGTATGTTTCAATTGTATCAGTCTTCTACAATGTGTGTGTGTGTGTGTAAGATTGTTAGATTGTTTATGCGGCGTGAGAGGCAGACAGCACGTCGAGTGGCTTTTAAAGCAGAACTCACAATCAGCCCAGTGCAGGTCTGCATGTGTGAAGTGTGTTCATGCAAGAGGAAGAGCCGCCTACGCCAACAGGATGATCTGTGACAGCGGCTGGGCATTTGAAACACAACACACTCACACAAAACCATCACAAAATAATAACATCAACCACATGAGAAATGTACCAAAACAGTGCTAAACTTCGAACACACAAAATAACTGTGAACAGCATAAACCTAATCAACATGAATAAAAACACTAATATAAGACTGCGCACAAAGCAACAAAAGATATAATCTTCAGTAAACGCAAATAACTAACAATACTTATGCAAATGTGACGCACTTAACCTGAACGATACTAAAGTGACGGCGCTATAGTTAGTCTCGTGACATTACGATTTTTTTTTAACACCAAAGAGTCGTAAGCAATCTCAAACATCAGTAGCGTTACATACTAAAGCACACTACACAACTGCTTTAAATATTCACCCTACATAAGGACTATTATAGTAGATGCTCATTATTTTGATTTACAGAGCAGATCAGCACAGTCCCTTATATGGTGTTCTGCCACTTTTTTGTAACACCCCCTCTTCCATATTTAACATTTAAACGCACATATTCTTTCATTTACCTTTAATGCTATTTTTAGCACCAAGCCCAGCTCTCTGTCTTTTGATGTCTTTTTACCAAATGACTGTTTATGCCGTTAAATACGTCTACTTGAGCTTGGCTCTAATCCTGTGTAGGCAATAGAGCAGCATATTTGTTCACTATGACTGAGCTCACCTTTTTTTAGTTCTGTTGGAAAATGTGGTGAAACATGGTCCATCCCAGTCAGTCATGGTTTGTCTGGATAAGGAATGCAGGGATTATTAACTCGCTTGCAGAGACAGGCTCCCAAATGAATGATACCTGAGGCCCTCTTCAACAGTCAAACCTGTTTATCTGATCCTCGGCTTTTTCCTCAGATTTGTCATCGCCTTTTATAGATGTGTTTTTTACTCCGATGACAAGCTTGGAAATCTGGTGATTGAATGTTGTGGTGAGTGTGTCAAAACTCGCCATCTCTCCTAAGGAACAATCATTTTTTCCACAAAGTAATGAACCGTCTTTGCCCTAGTTCTCTCTCTCTCTCTCCCTTTTTTTTTTTTTTTTTCATATATATAGGACGAACTTTTGTATTATGATTGTCGTTGACTAATTTTGTCATGGCAGCAATATCGTCGTGCTTGCTAAAACAAGACATGTTATGTGCTATATGAGAAAATCCACTATCCAGTAGAGCATGGGGAGATATGGTCACTTTTTTTTTTTTGCATTAATCAGAACCGTGCTGGGACAAACTGCTGCTTGCTTAACATCAGCCTGCTAAAGTAATTACCACACTTGCTTCACTGTCTTCTGGGATGGAACATGTGTTTTAACAATGGATCGATTTTATACAGGCATTTCATAGTGCTCTAAAAGCCCAAGCCAACAGGCGAGAGGAAACGTAATCAAAGGTCATTAAACTCATAATGAACTGATGCAACTGCCTGCACTAAAGCCTAGTAGTAAAAGACGCGGAGGATTCTTTTATAGCCTGTGTTGTGGTCATCTTAAAAGACTGCTGCTGTCAGAACTTACATACTCACACGCACAGACCCACATTCACAGTAGTCGCATACCAAAGTTCTTTTTTTTTCGACCCCCTTTTATTTGTCTTTTATTTCTATCAGCCCTCAAGGATGATGCCTGTACTCGACTTTACATAGCTCAACACTGCCCTTCAGTGGTTAGATACAGAAATGTTTTTAAAATCCTCAGTATGAACTTTAAAAAGCTCATACTACCGTTCAAAAGTTTGGGGTTGTAAGATTTATTTATTTTTTTAATTTGAAAGAAATTAATGCTTCTTTTCAGAAAGGACATGTTCTATTTCAAATAAGTTCCTTTGAACTTTGTTTCTCAAAGAATCCTGAAAAAATGTATCACAGTTTCCTCGAAAATATTAAGAAATGTTTCTTGAGCAGCACCAAATCAGCATATTAGAATGATTTATCATGTGACACTGAAGACTGGAGTAATGATGCTGAAAATTCAGCTTTGACATCACAGAAATAAAAAGTTAAAATTTGAAATTAAAAGTTCAAATGAAAAGTTTAAATTGTAATAATATTTTACAGCCTTAGTGAGCATAGTGAGACTTCTTTCAAAAACGAAACAAAATAAAAATCTTGCCGACCCCAAACTTTTGAACGCTAGTGTACCTCCTGCCATATCAGTCTTTGAAATGTTGTCTTTTTCACTTTTGGATTCCTCCTAAATGTAAATAATGTCTCTTTTTGTGTCTTTCAGTGAATGAGATCATAGGCAGAGACATGTCTCAGGCCCCAGGGGCTCATGGGGGCTCTCCATCTGCACATAGTCAGTCCTAGCCCACAACACACCACGTCAGACACGACACAGAGACTCTTTACAGGACTCCAGAGCTGGTCGACGAGATTTCACCCTATAGGCTAAAAACACCTTCCCCAGCGTGGATCCAGAAGCAATTTAAACAACAGTTATTACTTACTCTTGATTCATGAACACAGCTATATACTGTATGCAAAATCAGGTGTACTTTACACATGTGCAGACATGGTTGAGTGGGAGTAAACTTGGATTCATTCTCTTGGAAATAAAACCAATAATTCAGGGCTCTCTGACAGCATGATGTATTATTATTTGCGGCTTGCAGATTCACCCCTCAGATTGGCTAACTATGCAGTCGAGCACCCTCATCCCTGACCGGAATATGCAGCAATTCTACAGTCACTTTAGTGGGATAGCCGAGGGCTGCTCGAACCGTGATAGATGCCCACGTTTCGCCTTCTTACCAGCGGAAACGCCGCCTTTTTCAGTACACATTCTCCCAGTGCTGCCCTCTAGTGGACGGGCCCTCAGGCGCTGCACTGAGTCTGTAGTAATAATATGCAACATTCCACATGTCTAGTGACCTTTCTGAGCTGTAGATAATGTTTAATGATTGGCCCATTTCCTCTTCAGGTTGAACAAATGCCTTATATAGTAGCTGTGATCGTTAACAGGTTTTCTGCTGAGAATTTATATGAGTTTTTTCTTTCTTTTTTTGAATGAGGACATGGTTAAATCCAGTGTGTGTATTTTATACTTAGAAGTAGCTGAGCTTCATCTTGTGTTCTGGAGTGCTGTGAATTGTGTTAGTGCAATCTTACTTTCACAGTGCTGTGCTTTAAAAGTCGAAGGAATTGTTCTCAGACTCTAAAGATAACATGTTTGGAAAGTTGCATGGGAAGATGAACTCATGACCATAGACCAAAAGGTCTGAAGAGAATTAAGTCCATATATATTGATTATGCTGAGACTTGCTTTGTGCCTTCGATTAGAGAAAAAAATATGCATAAACATGCTTTGGACAATAAAAATAATAATAATTTAAAAAAAAAAAAAAAACATTTGCAGGTTTGATGTCAGGGAATGATTTTTTTTTTATTATTATTATTTTTTTATTATTGTAATCAACAAGTGAATTATCTGTTACTATAGAGTGACTTGCAAGCTGCTCTCAGTTTGTGTCCCTTCTGTATTCTAGGACTTTTCATAAAGGTTGAAAATCAAACAAGCGTCCAAACCTATCAGCCCATCTTAGACAATTATAGCGCTCCTATTTGCTCACAATTTGCTCTCATGTGGACAAAATCAATTTAGGCAGGTTTCCTCTGTACTTCACTCTTTGGGTCAGACACAGACGACGGACACTGCCAGAGCAGATGCCGTTTGATGCTAACAAATCTATGAATTTGTATTGGTTTCTTGCCTTAAAATTTTAATTTGGAGATTACAGTTGTTTTTGCAACTGTTTTTTTGTTTTTCATGAAAACTGGCACAATTCAATTAAGATTTTTTTTTTTTTTTTCTTATCTTTTTCAGTCTTTGTGAGACACACAGCTGTATCCATGACTGTTAATTATGTTTGAAAGAGAAAAAAACTGCTATGCACTATAAACCTGCCTTCTGCCTATAATAAAAAAAAAGGAAAAAAGAAAACCTTGATGCCTCTAGACTAGATGCTGTAGAGATGCTTCTTCATAGAGTAGTATGCCAGACAAGAGTTCTGTGTGTCAAGATGTGTCTGTTCATGCACAGAGCAAGCGTCTTAACGGTTTTGTGTGTATGCGCTTCTGTCAGTTTGTATCCAATGAATTGTAAATATTTGTTTTTGTATCTTTAAAAACCTTTGAATTTAAATGGTGTAAAAGCACACTGATAAATTAGGCTATGCAAGGATGGACAATAAGATGGTGTGACATTTTCAAACATACAAATAGCAGGTTCGTTTGTTACTCTTGCATCTATACTGTATGTAAGTATATATATATTTTGTTGTATGTAAACCCTTACATATATTGACAGGTGTTTTTAATGCCACTTTTGACTATTTAATTTAAACTATCAAATATACATAGGAAAGCCTTAAAATTCAATTTTAGAGAATGTGTGTCATATGGTTTGAGTTTGATTTAGGAATAGTGTTTTTTGAGAATCAAGACAGAAAAATAATCAAACAAACTGATGGGGAGTTCTGGGATGAAGCAGGGTCCCACGATTTGCACCTATTTTCACTCTTTAGAAACCAAAGATGGAACAATCTGTTCCCATTTTACATGCAGATGACAACGCAGACACCAGAACTCTATTTTTGATACTTTGAAATGGATGTCATTCCTAAAGTTTGGGTAGCTTGGATGGTTTGTAAAATAAAAGTACAGGTTCAGTTGATGTTTACGGAGCCTTGTATTGTTGTTTCATGTACATTTTGTATTTAACATTTTGTAATTTTTAAGACTGCAGTGCTTTTTGAAATTATTCAAAGGGAACACCGTGCGGCATAGGCTCTTCTGAGGTAGTGTATCAATAAAAAGAATAAATGCCCAACTGTCTATTGTGTCAGTCTGTCATTGTGACCTGAATTCTGCATGCATCAAAAATGAAATTTCTAAAATGAGTGAATAGGCTGCACACAATGGTCTTTCATCAGAATTTACTTCACCACATTTTCATCACTTTTAACATTAGAGCGGGCGCAGCCTTTGTAACTTGATTGTGTCGAGGTTTCCGGTCTCATATCCGCTTCTAGTTATTTTAGCTGTACAAAAACTCCGTTTTGCAGCTTGATATTGTAAACTGTTATTTGTTATAATATTATTTTAATTTATTATCGTAATCATAAACACGCTAGTTTGTAGCGCATATAAAATACCCTATGTTCAATGTCATCAGAATACAAATGAGAAAAGAAGAGCTGAAAACTTAAAAAACAAAAAAAAAAAAGATAGAGAAAAAGAACATGGGGGTAAGTAAGATATTAACCTATACATCAGTTACATTGTACACATTTTGTCATGTTATGTTTAAATAAGTTTCATACGAAATGTTAGGTAATGCAGGGTCCAAAGATGAGACGGCAAGTTTTAAAGTTGAGACACTCACACACAGATATAACGCATATTTTAAAAACATAATATACATAATATAAAATGTATATTTATTTGCAACAGTTATGTTAACAGCAATAATAAGACATTTCTGTCATAAGAACAGCTATTCAGCTGATGGACGCTGTGCTGCGTTGTCCCAGGTGAAAATAATGAGGAAATGACGTTGTCTTTCTTTGCTCCCTTCACCAGTGCAAAAAAAAAAAAAAATCAAGACGGTTCATAATTTTTTTTAACCTATTTAAATAAAAAAGGTAGATTGGTCTCATTTGAATCCAAAAAGTAAGACTGATTAGCCCGATTAGAATTGCTAGCGTGTCAGACTAGTAGTTCTTAAGAACTTAGTGGCTATATGTTTTTGCAACCGGCCACAAACTGAAACAAATCTAGAGTAGCTGCTATTGCATCATGACTATCTGCTTACAGTTTTGTTTTGTTTGTTTTTTCGCTTTGGTAGCCTACTATTTTCACAAGTAAGGTGTACATTTTCAAAACTCTTAGTGCTAATATCACAACAGAATCAAAAGTGCATTTCATCATGTTTTCAGTTGTGTTCAATTTTGTTTCATCTATATAAATGTTTAATTTACAGTAGGTTGCCTTTCATAATGCCATTACTATCAAACTTTCAACTTTCCGGTGTTGGTGTGACGGCGATTTCAGCGAGTCCACATTGCCTGCTGATCTGTGCAGTGATCTGCCAGTGAGTGTGTTCTCCCTGTGCGCTTCAACATCCGCGGAGTTTTCCTCTCACAAAAAGAGCTTGTACGCGGCACGTCTTTTTAAAGATGCCTCACCCGTGCACTTCTGGTTGCGGTCGGTCAGTTTCTGACTCTGATGGGCACAATCGCTGTTTTGCGTGTTTGGGCGTTGATCACGCCAAGGCAGCGTTTGTAGATGAGTCATGTTCCCACTGAAAAAAACAAAAAAGGGGACATGACCATCGCGACATTACGGTGACAGTGTGGACTAATACACAGACGATTTGTCCTCGGCCCACATCCCCCTCTCCAGTGTCGCAACCCGTGAGCGCTCCGACTGAGCGCGGTGGTCTCTCTTCGGAGGCGCCCCGCGTTTCTTTCGGCGCTCCAGAGGAAGATGCTGTGTCGATCACAGCATCACAAGGTGGGCGTGAGTCCTCGGGAAGTGAGGATTCGGCTGTGCTGCCGCCCTCGGGCGTGCCAGCATTGCCCGAGTCTGATCCCGAGCTGACGGCCATGCTTTCCCGGGCCGCCGCAAGCATTGGGTTGGAGTGGAACCCTCCACCCTGTCCTCAGCGCTCGCGGCTGGATGATTGGTTTTTGGGTGCGGCCACTGGTCAACGCCAGCGTCCAACCCCAATGCCATTCTTCCCGGATGTGCATGAGGAGGTCTCGAGGTCCTGGAAGGCACCACTGTCTTCCCGTGATAGCTCGTGGGCCTTCTCCGCCTTTCCTCCCCTCGACGGGGCCGCTGCCAGTGGGTACCCTGGGGTTCCCCCGGTTGAACGTTCTGTTGCGATGCAACTGTGTCCTCAGAGCGCTTCTTCTCATGGTGACCCTAAGCACCCTTCCAAAGCCTGTAGATTTTCGTCCACTCTCGTGGCGAAATCCTACAGAGCCGCGGGACAGGCAGCCGCCTCACTGCATGCCATGGCCACTCTGCAGGTCTACCAGGCCCAGATGCTCAGGGACATGCATGACGGTAGGACTGACCCAGGGCTCTTCGATGAGCTGCGTGCCGCCACCGACCTCGCTCTCCGGGCGACTAAAGTGACCGCACGCTCCCTGGGTCAGGTGATGGCCACTAACGTGGTCCAGGAGAGATACCTGGCTGCTTCGAGACATTTATATTCCGGGAGACCTGAACTGTGCAGCCGACAAGCTCTCACGGCTTCGGCCTCTCCCTGGAGAATGGAGACTCCATCCCCAGTCGATTCAGCTGATTTGGGGATCAGTTCGGGGACGCACAGGTAGATCTCTTTGCCTCCCACGAATCGTCCCACTGCAACCTGTTTTATTCCCTGACCGAGGGCACGCTCGGCACGGATGCATTGGGGCACAGCTGGCCGCGGGGCCTACGCAAGTATGCATTTCCCCCAGTGAGCCTTCTTGCACAGACCCTGTGCAAGATCAGGGAGCACGAGGAGCAGGTCATCTTGGTCGCGCCACACTGGCCCACCCAGACCTGGTTCTCCGAACTTGTACTCCTCGCGACAGCACCTCCCTGGCCAATTCCCCTGAGGAAGGACTTGCTTTCTCAGGGATGGGGCACCCTATTGCAGGTTTGAGTACCCTACCACCAGCAGTGGTGGCTACCATCACTTCCGCTAGAGCATCGTCCACGAGACATGAAGACCCCCGGAGATACCCGATCAGTGTTGTGCTTTCCTTCCTGCAAGAAGGGCTGGAGCAAAGGCTGTCTCCCTCCACCCTGAAAGTGTATGTTGCCGCCATTGCCGCACATCACATGCAGTCGAAGGTAAGTCCGTTGGAAATCACGACCTGATCATCATGTTCCTGAGAGGAGCGAGGAGACTGAATCCTCCTCGCCCTCCTCTTGTACCCTCTTGGGACCTCTCAGTGGTGCTAACTGCCCTGCAGAGTGCTCCCTTTGAGCCTCTGCAATCAGAGGAGCTTAAGTTCCTGTCAATGAAGACAGCGCTCCTGGTTGCATTGGCCTCCATCAAGAGGGTAGGGGACCTGCAGGCATTCTCCGTTGACGAAGCGTGCCTGGAATTCGGGCCGGCTAATTCTCACGTGATCCTGAGACCCCGGCCTGGATATGTGCCCAAGATTCCCACCACACCCTTTCGTGACCAGGTGGTGAACCTGCAAGCGCTGCCATCGGAGGAGGCAGACCCAGCCTTGGCACTGCTCTGTCCAGTACGCGCCCTCCGTGCTTACGTAGACAGAACGCAGTGTTTCAGGACCTCAGACCAACTCTTTGTCTGTCATGGTGGGAAGCTGAAGGGAAAGGCTCTCTCCAAGCAAAGGTTGTCTCACTGGATAGTGGACGCCATTGCTTTGGCATACCAGCTGCAAGGTCAACCGTGCCCCCTTGGTGTGACGGCCCACTCCACCCGGAGTGTGGCCTCCTCTTGGGCTCTAGCGCATGGTGCCTCGCTGGCAGACATCTGCAGAGCTGCAGGCTGGGCGACACCTAACACATTTGAGAGATTCTACAATCTCAGAGTGGAGCCAGTTTCTTCTCATGTACTCGCTTCAACCAGCCGGTACTAGATTCTGCTCAGGTGTCTTCGCTTGCTTGCCATTCCTCTCCACGGACGGGATACGTACGATATATTCCTCAGGTGAGCCCTAATAAGTCCTGAGTTTCCTCCAGCACTGTTGACGTCAATGCCAGAGTTATGCCACCGGCAGCTTTCGCGTTGGCCAGGTGCCTCCATGTGCATGGTTCCCCCCTTGGGAACTTTCCCTTGGCAAGCCACCTTGCCACCCCTGGGGTTGAAATATTCCACCTGCGGCTGGATACCCCAGTGATTCTCCATATGCAGCCCCTCCGGGTCATATGTGTATTCTGTAAGTCCCCCCCCTTCGGGCTGGCACTGATTGCATATTTCCGCTGAGATATGCTTCCCAGTGTACCTTGGTATTCCTGTGTTAAGTAGGAGTCCTTCGTCCGTGCCAGTCTCACGACAGGGATCTCAGACTTACGCAGGGCACTGGAAGACAGACGAGAGGTGGCGTGATTAGACTGGGAACCCCCATTTCGTCGTCACTGACGTAACTCGTAGTGACCACGAAAGGGAACGTTACGTCTCCCTGCCACTTCCGCTGTACCGCTGGAAACGCCTGAGTTCAGTCTCGGCTCCTCAGTGAGAAAACATACTGCGCTATGCCGGCGTACTTCCTTATATACCCACGAGGTAGGCCGGAGTTACGCATGCAAATCCCACAGACCCAAGGCATTTCCATTGCCATTGGCTCGTTTTCTATATCTCGAAGATGATAGGCTTTCTATGCGAAAATTTCATCGTCCCCCATTTCATCGTCACTGATGTAACGTCTCCGTTCCCACTCAGGGAACGAGGGTTACATACGTAACCGAGACGATTTCTATATATACAGATTCTGTAGATATTGCAATTTCTGATACAGATAACCAAATGTAACGAATTATTTTAACATTATAAGTGATTTTTCTTAGATTATAACCACTATGTTCTGTGTGTGTGTGTGTGTGTGTGTGTGTGTGTGTGTGTGTGTGTGTGTGTGTGTCCTGGTTAACTCTACATTATGGGGACAAAATGTCTCAAGATGGCAATATCCAAAATCCTTGTCCTTGTGGGGACATACACTGTTGGTCCCCATGAGGAAAACAGATTAAAAATCCTATTAAGGGATGTTCGTTGAAAATGTCAAAATAGTTTTCTGTGATGAGTATAGAGGTTAGAATAGGCCTATACAGTTTGTACAGAATAAAAATCATTGTGTCTATGGAAAGTCCTCATAAAACATTTAAATACAATGTGTGTGTTTGGGGGGGGGGGGGTGCAATTAGTGAACATAAAGCAGGATAGAGTACAAAGGAGAGGAAACAGGCAATGACTGTATAACATCAGATTGATCAGAGACGCATCAGAAGGGAGACAGATGGCATAAATATAGTACATTACAGTATGTATGCCATGTGATACTGTAAACTGATTACCATGGTAGAGACTGCCACATTACTGCAACTCTTCATCTGTAAAGGTCAACTACAGTATACAGTTATATGGCACAGTGAGAATATTTACTGTATTGCCAGCAAACTCTGTTCTAGCATCAAACCTCATGGCAGTTTCATAACTTCATCACACCTTTTGATAACACACAACTAGATAGATACCATTACAAACATTATGGTTTCAATTTCATAAGTTATGTAAAGTAAGTGTATTGTCTAATGTGGCAACTGTAGCCTGTAATTATTTAAGCAACAAGGGTGAATTGAAACATGTATCTTGCATTGTTTCCTGTTGAATTAATTGATTGTTAAAAGTACTAAACTGAAAAAGATTATACTGTTGTGTTTCGGTGATTAAACCAAATGTTCTCATTACATATTACAATAATCTTGTGTTTGAAACAATGATCAGGTGGACTGAAATATAACTGTAATTAAAGCATGGGATCAGGTTTTGAAAGAATGACTAGCTGTGTTACAAGTGTGATCAGTTTGAATTTTTGTACTAAGAGTTTTGAAAATGTACACCTTACCTGTGAAAATAGTACCAAAGCAAATAAATAAAACTGTAAGTAGTGATGTAAGGAATACTGTTTCTTGGTCCAAGCCTCTACTCGTTTTAACTGAACATTATACCTTGACAGTAATTTATGAGCACTATTTATTCATATCACATTTAAACAAAGCTTTTAAAAACCCTGCATTCCGGAAACCAATATTGTAACAATTCATAAAAGATGAATCATTGTCAGTCCATCTGAAATTTAAATATGGAGATTAAGGTTATGATCATGTTATTTTCAGTAGTGTTACAGCACACCATGAGTGTATATTAGCACCATTTATTCTTTGCTTTTAGCATCTGATTGATAGAACATGTTTGAACAATTTGATTGCTCAGTCTAAACCAGTGCTTCTCAACCACATGGCATCAAAGATGAATATTTAAGATAAAAAAATAAAAACTCAATTGCAAAAATCAATCCATTTCTTATTTCAATTCACCCCTTCAAAATTTTTCCCGTAAAGAACAGGATATATGGTCGCCAGATTTTAAAAGTGTGATTTCTAGGCCTGGAAACGTCAAGCAAATTAAACTTCACAGGCATTTTTTTTAAACTGAATATAAATTGTTCTAATTATGCCACGGAATTGTGAATAAATAAAACTATTTCTTTAAAATCCATAACCCTTATTCAGTAAAACTGGAAAAGTCATGTGCCTTTGTTGTGGACAGTGGGAGGAAACTTGGTGTTAAAAAGGTTGAAAACTACTGATCTAAACAATCACTCAAAGCTGGTCCAAAACATTTCATGTTACCACTTTGACATGCTGATGGTCAGAGCAATATCAATTTATTTGTTGCATATAAGAATCACATTTACACATACATACATACACATTTCATACATTTTAAGGAAAAATGCCCCTTCTTTCACTAGAGAGGTGTGACATTTTGTTCAGCCTGTATTGCACTCCGGGTAATGTTGTCATGAAATACATATAGAAAAAAAAAAAATCATGATTCAAGCAGCCTACCATCAGTAGAAAAAAAAAACTGATGTAGACAACAATTCCAAAACATTGCAAAGTCCAAAACAAGGTGAGACCACAGCATAGTTCAATCTGCACATAATCTCTCATGGGGTCAGACTGGGGACAACAGAATACACACCTCTATCAATTCAATTCCTTTAAAGAATGAGCAGTGAAGCATGTAGATCACACAAACAACTCATCTTTAACTTTAAATAAAAATTTCACTTTTCGAATGGATTAAACTAAAAATCAGTTCATGCAAGTCTATAGAGTACATACTTGGTCTGATCTCTATTAAATAAGGAATAAGTCTGAAGGCTGTGTCAGTCCAATAGTGCAGAGGTACTATCATGCTTTTTATGGTCTTACAGTATTTTAAAGAACATTTATGCTTTTTACATAACATTCCATAATGGCAATAAGTACTGCATTGCATTTTGTTTCTCTAGTGCCTAACTGGACTGCCCAACAGGAAGATCTCTTGTTCCATAAACTGATGGCTTTGTAAGGCTTATAAGTTTGCTTTAAGGTCTTGAGTTAGGATAGAAGAGCTGTTGACATCAAAAGACAGGAAGAGTTTAGCATGCATGCCATTGATCTCAATTTTCCTCACACACATACACAAGCAGTGAGGCAGTGCTACTGAGATGTTTAGCTTGTGTGTATATAAACATATACAGTGCTTCTGCGTCAGGTCCCCTCCTAAACTACTACTTTGTGTCAGGAACAACGGGACAACTGTCTGAAAAGCCAAAAGACAGGCAATGATGGAGAAAGGGGTAAGACAGGTGAAGTACGGTCCTCCCTTAGTGGGTGTAGCGGTCACTCGCAGCAAACCAGGCGGATGGGATGGCCGGAGAAGGGAAGATTGGAGCATTCGGCTACAGCATGTCTCGCTGCTTTCTCACTGGGGAAGGTCACCAGTGCCTCCCCACTACGCTGACCACTCCAGTTATACAGCACGAGCACCGAGTCCGCCTGGAGCTACACCAAAACAACATTTAAAAACCAAGTAAATATATACATGGATATATATATGCATATATATAGATATAGATATAGATATAGATATATACAGTGCCGGTCAAAAGTTTGGAAGCATTACTATTTTTAATGTTTTTTTGTTTTTTTTTAAAGTCTCTTATGCTTATCAAGCCTTCATTTATTTGCTAAAAAAAAAAATACTGAAAAAAATCTATTTCAAATAAACGTTCTTTTTAAAAATTTTATTCATCAAAGAATCCTGAAAAAAAATTATATTAGCAGCATATTAGAATGATTGCTGAAGGATCATGAGGCACTGTAGATTGGATGATGAAAATTCACCTTTGCATCACAGAAATAAATTATATTTTAAAGTATATTCAAATAGAAAACCATTATGTTAAATTGTAATAATATTTTACAATATTACTGTTTGTATTGTATTTTGATCAAATAAATGCAGGTTTGATGAGCAAAAGAGACTTCTTTCAAAAACATTAAACATAGTAATGTTTCCAAACCATTTCCAGACACACACAGTAGTGGTCAAAAGTGATGCCGGAGGGGATATTCATTTGAATTACTCTACAAGGCAAAATGAGGATTTAAAAAAAAAAAAAAAAAATATATATATATATATATATATATATATATATATATATATATATATATATATATATATATATATATATATTTTATTATTATTATTATTATTATTATTTTTTTTTTTTTTTTTTTATATGGGGGAAGAACAAAACTAACTTTTTAAATTATTTGCCAAAAAAAAAAAAACTACAGCTACTGGTTTTATTTTACTATGCAAAAAGTTCACAGGAATAAGCACACATTGACTTCAATCTATTAATATTTGATTGGTTCTCTTTTGTTTTTTCATGTGTTCATAATTTCTTTGTATGACTTATGCCAAATTGTGCGGACATAATATTGCAGTTTCATTGCGTTATCACAAAATTGATTCCAAGTACAACTTAACTTACAAATGAACAGTTTTTAATAATATTTGAATAAAGGGAGATTTTGAATAAAGATCACTTTTGGCCACTATTGTACATGTTCCAGTGGTGGCATTTATAAATAAATATATAGAAGGGCAAGATCCCTCCACATGCACATACAGCACACAGAGTTCTATAGAGAGAAACAGGATTTGAGTTTGGATTAAACACCATTTAAGCATTTTTGCATAAACCCTCCACACACAGAATTTGTCATTTTACAGTCAATCAAATCAGCAGAAAAGATGTGCAAGTATATATACTTAGCCATTCATTAGGAATCCCTTAGGAAAAGGCTGGAGACTTGCAGCAAGTTAAGAACAATGATGACAATCAAACCCCAAACCAATAAGTCACATCGGAGAGAAAGAGCATTTTTTTCAACAAGCTTCTTAAAACAGCAGCACACAGATCATTTAAGCATACTGGGAGTAAATTATGCATGAAGCAGAGAGTGAAGATTAATTTACACATTCAAAAACAGAAGAGCATTACTGCACTGCAGTACCGATTGGAGGTCACCCTGAGAGGAGGAGTTAGCGTATTAGTCCATGCACAAGCGAGGGGTTCGGGTCACGGGGCATGATGGGAGCTTACCTGGAGGGGCTGCCCTTACAGACAAAGCCACTCTTTAGGCTGAATCAGGCTCCGGCCCTGCTCACTCACTCCAACCAAGCTGCTGTAGTCTTCAGGAGCGTACTACAGCACAACGAGCCACAGTCAGTGCCACAGGCCTCACGTTACACTCACAACAATCAGCACTTCAGCTACAGGTCACGCTAGAGTAGTATGCATTTCTACTAAGGGTGTCAAAAGATGTGCATTGACATGGCAGTGAAAAAACTTAAATTACAGTGTTGAATTGATCATCATATAAAAAATAAGATGCATTAAATTGATCAAAGATTTCCATTTTTAAATAAATTATTTTGACCTTTCTATTCAAAGTATCCTGAAAGATAATATTAAGCAGCAAACCCATTTTTAACATTGATAAGTAGAAATGTTTCTTGAGAATCAAATCAGCATATTCAAATGATTTCTGGAGGATCATGTGATACTAAAGTAATAGAGAATAAGTATAGAGTAATGATGCTGAAAATTCAGCTTTGCCACCATAGGAATAAATTACATTTTAAAATATATTCAAATAGAAAACAATATTTTTAAAATTGTAATAACATTTCACAATATTACTGTTTGTACTGTATTTTTGGTCTAATAAATGCAGCCTTTGTGTGTGTGTGTGTGTGTGTGTGTGTGTGTGTGTGTGTGTGTGTGTGTGTGTGTGTGTGTGTGTGTGTGTGTGTGTGTGTGTGTGTGTGTGTGTGTGTGTGTGTGTGTGTGTGTGTGTTCAATAGCGGTATTGACAGCGGTCAATAGCGGTTATAATGTTTGGAGATTTTTTTTTTAAAGAAATATCTTCAATATTAAGAATGGTTTTTGCTGCTTAATATATTTGTGGAAGCTGTTATACTTTTTTTTTTTTTTTTTAAAGGAATCTTTGATGAATATAAAGTTCAAAAGAACAGAATCTGACATGGAAATGTTGTTTTGTAAAATAAATGTCTTATTTAAAAAATTGTATTTATGCATTTAATTGTATATAAGAATTAATGTATTGAGAATGTGGGAACTTAATCTTAAACGTAATCTTGGTATAAGTGTAATTAAATTCCAAATTCCTGATTTCATTTATTAAGAATCAAATCATTGTCAGAGCACATATTCAGACCCCTAAGTCTACAGTATGTTTGAAAATGTAAAAACTAAATGTAAACAAAGTACTGGGCATACTGAATTATTCGTTAAAGACTAATTCAAGTATTACAGTTGATTTAAAAGGTTCAAACACAGGTCTGAAGCGTAGTGCCTTTTATCATTCAGATTTCAGAACCAAAGTAGTGACACCAGTGTATGCCCAGACATTCAACACACCACCCAAAATTCACTGCACTGCAGAAAAAAAAAAGAGAAGAACAGTACGCATCGTACAGGGTTGCATATAAGATGTTTAAGCATGAATGCACTATATAGAAAGAAAGAGGGGGGCCTGCAGACCACCTGCCAAAAAAGAAACACTTCCCGCACACAGAGTCCCATAGTGTGCATTTTGTATCAGAGGTTAAAAGCACACTTGGAGGGTGGACTGGGCTCGGATCCATTTCATTGGTTCAGCCAGGAGTCAAACCTGAACTCAGCATTTCACACACGTGCCACTGTGCTACGCTTTGTGAACAGTGTAACACGCACACCACTCAGGTAAACGCACGCCTTAGAGGAGAGCGCAGGTACTCTGCATGCCGAAGACAGTTGTACTACCATCCCCACCACACATCTGGAAAATCTCCATGGCTACACATTAATATACAGAGAGAGAGAGAGAGAGAGAGAGAGAGAGAGAGAGAGAGAGAGAGAGAGAGAGAGAGAGAGAGAGAGAGAGAGAGAGAGAGAGAGAGAGAGAGAGAGAGAGAGAGAGAGAGAGAGAGAGAGAGAGAGAGAGAGAGAGAGAGAGAGAGAGAGAGAGAGAGAGAGAGAGAGAGAGAGAGAGAGAGAGAGAGAGAGAGAGAGAGAGAGAGAGAGAGAGAGAGAGACCCGTGCCCAAAACAAAGCAGCACTCTTTTCCACCTAACCATCCCTCTGTCTGTTATAACCCCCTTCCCTCCTTCTCTGAGTGCAGGTGTCATACCGTCCTCTGAAGTCTCCGCCTAATCGGCTGTCAGCTATTGAGAGGACAAAATGTACACAATGATTCATCATAAAACACTATGCTATACAACACTACAATACAAACGAAACTTCTTAAGATGTCTGCTGCTTATCCAACAGAAGCAGGGTCCTGATAAAGTCTCAGGTGAGAGGTGCACTGCTTGGGAAACCCTAGTTTTTTTTACTTGTTTTTGAACTTGAGAACCTTAATGAATGAGTGAGTGAGAAGTGGAATGAAGAGTCACCTGATATCCCTGAAAGAAGCTGAGGATGTCTTTGACCCCGGCGTTGTACGGCAGGCCCTGCATTCGCACCAGTGCTCCGGGCTGAGGGGGGAGGAGGGCAGGGGCAGACTGGGCCGCCACAGCTGCCGCTACTGAACCCGGCGGGGCCGCAAAATAACTCATCGTGGAGGGAGAGACCGGTGGACTATTCAACAGTGAGAAAAAAGGTTTTAATCATGGAAAATAGATTTATGAAGTGATAAAACAAATGACATTATAAAATGGACAGTTTAGAATTTAAATTCTGATTGGAGGAGCTACATTTGAAGCTGTTGTAAAACAGCTGATTGATGTATACGTGACCACACATTTTATGTTAATGTGTGAAGTTGATAAGTAGCTTGGCAACTGTTAAATGGCACAGTTAACCGAATAAACTACACTACCATTCAAAGGTTTGGGGTCACTTATGCTCTCAAAGGCTGCATTTATTTGATCAAAAAATGCCATAAAACAGTAATGCTGTGAAATATTACAATAATAATAATAAAAAGTTTTCTATTTTAATATATTTGTTCAAATGTAATTTATTCCTGTGATGGTAAAGCTGAATTTTGAGCATCATTACTCCGGTCTTCAGTGTCACATGATCCTTCAGAAATCATTCTAATGTGCTGATTTGCTGTTAACACCATGTCTACACTGGACGCAACAAAGCATTTGTCCTTTGTGTCAGTTTGCAATTACAAGGTTAACAGGTGTTTTTGGAATAAGATCAATTTCTTTTTCATGAGATTACTTCCTCTTCTTGGCCAGGTTACGTTTCTCCATGTCATAAATCCTAGGGGCAAGGCTTCTGAACTGTAAATTTTTAGGGGCGTGGTATTTAAATGATGATTGTTTTCAGCTGCCACATTTATCAATGTACAATCATTCGTACAATGGGATTGGCGGCACACAAATGTTTCATAAATCACATGTGAACCCTGTTGTAAGATGATTTCTGTGCTTGGATCTACGTCAGATTGATAAATGAGGCCCATTGTTTGAAGTCGCGTCACGCCGCTCGCATCCTGTATAGACAAGGCGTTAAGAAACATTTCTAACTGTTATCAATGTTATCAAAAAGTTGTGCTGCTTAATGGTTTTGCGAAAACTGTGATGCATTTATTTTTCAGAATTTTTGGATGAATAGAAAGTTCAAAAGAACAGGATTTATTTGAAATATATTGACATATTTTGACACCTATCCTACAATAGTAGTGTATTTTTCTTGCTGAAAGTAAAGTTAGTGATTATTATTACAACAAATACATTCCACACACATTCATAATTTTTTCTAAAAAGGTGATATGATACACGACACGGTTTAATAAATAAAATAGTCAATTTTACTTTCACCATATGCCAACCTTTTAACCAGGTGGAATGAAAGATTTTTGTCTTGTACCTTGGGTAGTAGGTGGTGTAGCTCATGTTCATGTTCATGTAAAGCTGCGGAGAATAGTAGGCTAAAGCATGTGCAGGGCTGTGTGTTGGGGCCTGTGGAGTT
This sequence comes from Abramis brama, assembly GCF_963993115.1. Classification (NCBI taxonomy): domain Eukaryota; kingdom Metazoa; phylum Chordata; class Actinopteri; order Cypriniformes; family Leuciscidae; genus Abramis; species Abramis brama. Next base: position 28,037,757 of record NC_139965.1, on the reverse strand, counting down.
CTTGGAGTGGCCAGCAGGGGGGACTGATACAACGCAGCCTCAGTGGGAATCATAGTTGGAGTCGCATGAAATGCAGTGTATGTTGGTGGAGATAGACCTGAGTGGGACAAGACAAAGTGCTTTATATTAAAATAAACAAATACATTTGTTTTCACAAAAACAGGCAATGTGTAAATCTCTCTCATACACACACACACAGCTGACCTTGCACAAGTATGTGAATGTCATGTATACTTAGCTCATATGGCACAGGAACAACTACAGTGTCCTCTGATGTGGCATGAGCACATACGGCCCATTCTCAAGCCAAGGTCAAACAACCAGATCGAATCACTCAGTAAACAGCCCTTCCTTTAGTGCCGCTACAGGCTTGCTCTTTCTAAATGCCAAAATGTTGCACCTTTAGATCCATGAAAGAGGTGATCACACTGCTTTCTTGCAGATAAGCTGAAATCTAATCTCAAACAGACTGGAACACTGCACACAGATCAGTGTCTTTAAAACAGGAACTGATTACAGCTGCTGGCTCAGGCTAAATACTAACCCAAATGAACAGAACAGTTCCATCTACAAGCATTTGAAATAAAATAAAAAAAAATCTCCATAAAATGAAAGCTTCCATTCAGACAGTTTCTTACAAGGTAGTTTGCAAGGAGGCGGCGACAGGCCGCTGCGGTTAAGCGTTCCCCCCATCAGCACAAAGCTCATCTCTTCAGTGGAGCACTGGAACACCTCCACATAACGATCCTTCATCATCTTCTTGTGGCACTTCTGAGACACCATAAATGCACGGTCAGATGACTTCATCTGAATGAAGGCATCACCAGAGGGTCGACCCTAGAAAGATGGACAGAGAAAAGACAAAAAAAAGGTAGGTCAAAGTGTCATTCTAATAAGGCCTGATGATTTTTGTTTCATTAGGTTCCTAATTAAGTCACCTGCTGGTTAAGGACCATGTGCACTCCATGTGGTTTGATATCAATGGTGTGTTCCCCCATAAACTCTAGGATGTCCTCGATGGCGGCGGTGTATGGCAGACCTCTCAGTCGGATGCAGTCTCTTGTGTTTCCGGTGGTGATGAAGGGTGGCGTGGCTAACACAGGCATGGATACCATCGGAGGAGGAGGAGGAAGTGTAGAGATCAGTGGAGTGGACATGTAGCGATTCAGCACCTAGTTACAAGATACAAGAGGTCAAGGAAATGGCAATAAAGAACTAGATGTTGGTTTCCTAAAAAATGTACACAAATGTCAATTTGTTGTTGTTTTTTTGTTCCGATTAATCCTCAGCATAGCAGAATTGCAATAATAAAAATTTTCACTAAATGTGGGTAAAAACATAACTGCTGTAATACACATCAGTGTGTCAGCTACTTGTTAGGGAGAAATGCATATTAACTGCCACAGCTTATATCCTTTACCAAGCAAGCATTTGACATCAAATTTTTAAATTAATTTTCTGTGCGTCTACTGACGGGAAAAGGTTTACATGACTTTGAGACCATTAGCAAAACATGCACAGAGGGCATTAGGGGGTCAAAACATTTCTATTGTTCTTACACAATGGAGCCTGAAAGTCAAAATGAAGGGTACACAATTATTCCTTGTTTTTAGCTGTTTTCTGTGCCGTTTCGTCATTTTCTCATTCATAAATTATTTTTTATTAAATGGTATTAAAATACATACATTAGTTAAAAAAATATTTTTTGCATTTTAAGATAATGACTTCCTAAAGACATGTTAAAAGGTGAAAAAGTAATGCATCATGAAAAGCAATGCTTGGGTCACTAAGGGTTAAATAAAACACATCAGTACCTGCTGGACCTCAGCTGCAGTGCTGCGGAACAGCTCGATGTATCTCTTGCCCAGGACCTGTTTGTGCTTCTTCAGGGAATTCTGGGCATATTCCTCACAAGCAAAGAGAACAAATGCATCGCCTGTGGGACGTCCATCTGGGTACTTCACAAACAGAAGCCCCTCCATCCCGTCCGTGACCGGGCTCTCTGGGCCCAGGAAGCCCAGAACATCCTGAGGAGTAGCAGTGAATGGAAGCCCGCGCATTCGGATTATCACCTGGTTTTCCTTAGAAAGGAACTGAGCTACCTCATTGGACGTGCCTGTCAAAAGAGGGGGAATTTTACATTTAAAATGGTGAGTAGTTACAGAATGTCAGAGACACTCTCAGCTGCTCTAAAAGCTTTCAGCAGACACATCCACATGCACTGTAATGATATCTCGGCAGGCCGCTGTACTTTTACACCTGCTGTGTGTGAGGGAAGTGTGAGGCTTTTGAGAGGCTGCTGACCCATCTTCCTCCCTGAGGGAACGGCTCCCTTTCTCTGTGGCCTGGCCAGATCAGGGGGGGCAGGAGAGAGGGGGGGTAGTTTCCCCATCTACCTGCCCAACATGAGTCAGCAAAGGAAAAAGACTCACAAAGAGCCTTTCATTCCCACAGGGGGGGTGAACACACACAAACACACACACCAGGGAATAACGGACAGAGATTTACTCTACAAATGCTAAGAGTCTACTCCTATTACAACTGAAGACTTCATGTAAATGTCTCACCTCCTGCAATCTTCAGAAATTCCTCCCCAGTCGCTTTATACACCTGTAACAAAAAAAATGCAGAATGTCAACCATGATGCTTATTGTATATAGCCATTTATACCATGGTCTGTATGAATTTTGATTGACTGGAAGGTGTGCATTAAAAATTGTTTAATGCACAGGTAGTTCCAAATCAGTTTAATCACTTTTCTATATTAATGCACTGCTTTCATTGAAGCGCATACACACACTTTACTCGCACACAAAGATCAGAGATCGCTCTGCGCACACAGAAACATTCAGGAGCACAGAAACTGCCTGTCAACTCTGCCCCAGTTAAAGACATGGGTGTTATTAGACAGCAACTTGTCTATCAAAAATCATATTACAAAAGCAGCCTTTATCCACCTCAGAAAAATCACTTAGCTATGGAACATGTTAACGGTTTCTTATGCAGAAAAGTTAGTTCATGCATTCATGACCTCTGGACTGGATTACTGTATTGCATAGGTGGTTGTTCTGCATCCTCAAACTAGCAGCAGCATTTTGGACTTCTTACCAAGTCAAAAAAAAAAAATATGATCATATAACACCATTTTTATCATCTCTACACTGGTTACCTATTAAGTTCCATATAGGTTACAAAGTATTGCTACTGAACTATAAGGTCCTAAACAGTTTAGCTCTTCTATCTTCTATCGCCTTACAATCCATCACACTCTTTAAGATTACAAAACACTACAAAAAACTTTTTCCACTAAAGGAGGGACAGCGTTTTCACATTTAGCTCCTAAACTCTGGAATAGCCTACCTGATAATGTTTGGGGCTACGACTCACTCTCCCAGTTTAAATCTAGATTAAAGATGCATCCCTTTAGCCTAGCATGCATATCATAACCTTGCTTTCCAGAGGGCATATGTCAGATCAGAAGCATATACCTCCTATTTACATTGCCTTAAATTTGTATATAACACACACATATTGTCAACTGTCTATTTTGTATATTGTGTATTTTTATTATCTGCATCTCATCACTGTCATTCTGTCTGTGCTGTGGAAGCCTCAGTCACCAAGACAAATTCCTTATATGTGTAAACATACTTGGCATAAAGCTCATTCGGATATGACCATGTATTGTTTGAAACGTTATGAACAGCAGCTACACTAATTATTTACCATTTGCTTTTGGTATCAACCTTGAGATGCCCGTAACTAGAGATTACACCAGCTTCAGTTAGAATCTAGCCTCTTATGAAGACTTCAGATGACAAAACACCTGTGAAGAGATGATGGCAACCCCTACGAGCTCTTCAGATGACACACAATTTTCTATGTATTGTAATCATTACGTTCACAACTTGTAATAATTGCTTTAATGAGCTCATTTTCTCTGTCTGAATGAATACATGATATTAGCTAACGACATGATTTGATTTATCTTAGAACTGTACATTTCTGATAACATTAAATTGTAATGTAGAAAGTGTAAAGTTGCATTGAAACGATATGTATAGTGAAAAACGCTACAGAAATAAATGTGAATTGAAAATGTGAATCAAGATGGAAAATGTAATCAGGATGGTCGATTTGACAATGAGGTTGACTGTTTTTTTCTTATTTTAGCAACAAAGCTTTAAAAAGGAATGAATTTAGATTTTGTGCTTTAGCATGCTGTTAGACTGTCATGGTAAACTCTCCAAAAAACTCTCTAAATTCATCCTCAACTCAGACTAGTCGGTTATGAGAAAATTTAGTTTCTCACATGCCTAGTGTAAATTTAATATAGAAGAATTAGGATTATCTCAGACTAAAGTGAGTATTGGGACTATGCATATTATTAGAACAGCTGATGCGAGTAAAACAAAACAAGCTCATGGTTAAGATGCTGTAAAGAGGTGAACTCACTTCAATGTATCTGTTGCCCATGTGGTGTTTATGTCGATCCAGTGCCATGTCTCTGTGCTCAGAGTTTATGAAGCGCACCAGAGCTTCCCCGTTCCTCCGGCCCTGAGCATTTAAACACAGCGCAACGCCGCCTCTGATACACACAAATCAAAGAAAGATAGAGATGCAACATTTAAAAACTAGTTTGTAACCTTGAACAATTTGCTCGTTATGATACATCAGCTTTGACATTCCAAATAACCCTTTTCCACTAGTGAAAGTCCTGATGTGACATTTGGCTGGATTTGCCTTTGAGGTCTTACAGAGTTTTGCATTACGCTGTTAATGTGTCCTAAAGGGTCTTTTCTGAGTGCATGCTCAGTGTCATTGTGAGTGTGTGTTTCAGAGTTACGCTGAGATGTAATCTTACTTGGCAATGTTGAGGCCCTTGAAGAAGCGAGCAATGTCCTGATCAGACGACTGCCATGGCAACCCACGAGCTCTGATGACCGTCTCGCTGTCCACAGCTTCTGTCTTACTGCTGGAAACAGTGCACATATGCAGACATACAGATAAACCTCATGCTAAGAAGCATTATTATGGGTATTATAATGAGAAAACTCCACAGATGTATTTTGAAACCTATGGTCAAAATCAACAACTCTCAACAAATTACTTTTTGGTCAGCAGAAGTAAAAGGGAAACTTCTCACTGCTCACACACACAAACAAAATACACTGTTTGTTTACAACAACAAAAATCAGACTACAGCAAATATGACTGAGTACATACCACGCTCCAGATTCGAACTTGTAGTTTACAGTTTCAAAAGTTGAGAATTTGTGATCTACAAAGGAAAAAGTTTAATTATGAGATCTCAAGCAACCTGGTCAGTTGTGCACATCAAAAGTGAAATACGTAACATGTTTTCTCAATATATAAATGGTACAGATCAATCCACAGCGCTGCATGACTCACTGTAAGGCTCAGCCAGTAGGTGCAGCATTACCAGAACCATGTTCTCCACTTCCCTTAGTCCGGCCTCCTGCTCCACCACCGCTGGAATACACACGTCTGACAGCAGCGTCAAGGCACATACATGACATATGCACACACATGAATGCACATATTCCTACTAAAACAGCTGAACATGCTTTTGAAAAGAACTAGTACATGCCACACAAAAAAAACCCATCATTATATTATATTATATTATATTATATTATATTATATTATATTATATTATATTATATTATATTATATTATATTATATTATAAAAACACCAAAAATAAAAAGTCACACACACACACACCAGAGTAAAACCAAAAGCATATGCAGGATACAGTCCAGCATGGAGGACATAGTGAGATCTTTCATGGGGCCTGCGTTGGGGCAGCATTTGTGAAACTCTTTCTTCAAGTCCACAAACGTGTAGAAGCACTCTGGCAGAACCAGATTCTACAACAAAACACACAAAGGCAAATTAGGTGGATGCAGGTAGGAAAATGTTTAGGAGGAGCCTGAGGGAAGGGCAGAAGAGAGAGAACAGTAAAGAAAGAGGAAAAGGTATAAGGCAGAATGGATTGAGAGCGCTTTAATGTCCTCTGGATGACATAACATTCCTGTGAAGATTATAACATGTTGCTGCTAAACAGATTATACCTCAAACTGACAGCTAATTTAAAAATGTCAGAAAAACACACACACTTTTTCATTTCAGTTAAAACATACACTCAAGGATGAAGGTGTGTTTGCGGATTACCTTTTTGGAAGCCTCGGGGTGCAGCACCTGTCGGATAAGAAGTGGTCCGTCCACACAAAGTGTGTAGGAACTTCTGCCCAGAGACTTTAGTTCAGCTGACACCGACTGATGAAACTGGAGACAGAAATAAAAGCATTTAAAGAGAGAAGGAATGGAGAGGAAAAAAAAAAATTATTTCTAATCTAAAACACCACAGCATTAGACCGTAGGCATTAGATTCACTTCCCTTTATATCTAAACTGTTCAAAGGTTCGGGGTCAGTAAGTTTTGTTTTTGTTTTTAATGAATAAAAAGTGTTTTCAACATTGAAAATCGTTACTTAAAGTGTCAGTTCACCAAAAAAAAATCTAATTCTCCATTTAATTCTCCAGCTACACAACTGACATTTTGACGCTTCAAAAAGATTTATAGAGAGATTGTAAAATGAATCCATATGAATTGAGCGGTTAAGTCCACATTTTCTGAACAGACATGATCGCTTTATACGCTGAACAGATTTAATT